>NW_024870523.1:220911-220992 GCF_013358625.1 Macadamia integrifolia | reverse complement strand
CACCCAGCATGCATATCTAACAGATAGTAATAATGATAGTAAAAAAAAAAAAAAGTGTCATCCTGCATGTTCAAATCACCT
>NW_024870523.1:29005-217314 GCF_013358625.1 Macadamia integrifolia | reverse complement strand
ATATAAAATTGAGGTAAATTGTACGTTTCAGTATGTATTGGTACGTATCGGTGAGTATCGGTATGTATCGATTGGTACGTATCGATATATATGGGCACGTATCGGTGAGTATCGATATATATCGGTACGTATCGGTGAGTATCGATACGTATCGGCGCTACCGTCATATAATGGCCAATATGGGTAATTTTTCAGAAAAACGATTTTTTGAAAGGTTTTTGTTCCAAAGTTGATGTCAGCCATATTTCTCTCTAACTAAAGTGGAAATCTAGGTTGGGAACAAGGATTTTACATTTATGGGACAACTACAGACCTTGAATTCTTAGTACGATACCCTCAATTTAGTGTTTATACATAATACATGTTATCAATAGCTTTTTTTAACAAATTCTTTATGCAAAAGTGTTTAAAAAAATGTTTCCTATCCATTTATGTGTGTATTTTTAGCGTATCTTAGTGTATCTCCGATACGATATGATACCCTCTGATATGTATCTTAATTTTGGCTGACCGATACGGCAACCGATACCGATACTTTAATCCTTGATTGCGGAGCAATCAAATCTGGACTATAACCTCTTCTCTGGATCAAAGGTAAGAGTGACAGATTTTATTACTCAATCCTCTTGGGAATTTTCTTCTTTTGAGTCAGAGTTTCTTGCTGAAATTTGGGAGAAAGCATAGAAAATTTACATCTATAGTGTGAGGATTCTTGTTTCTGGCGGCTATTCTCCTTAGGGGTTTTCTCTATTAAATCTGCTTGGAAGAACGTCAGGAAAAACATAAAAAATTTGGTTCGTATTCTTTTATCTGGAGTTCATGTCGTCAACCAAGGCTTGCTATATTTGCTTGGTGATTGATTCTGAATAAGTTGCCAATAGATGATAATGTTCGCAGAATAGGGGTTCACCTATCTTCTTAGTGCTGCTTGTGTGGTAAAGAGGAGTTGTTGGTTGCCCACATTTTTTATCAATGTGATTTTGCAATCAGCTTGTGGAGGGAGTTTTGTTCTGGTTTTGGTGTGCAGTGGCCTACTCCTGTCGATATGGGAGATCTCATTGCATGGTGGAAGAAAACAGCAAGGAAGCTTCATTTTAAAAGAGTGTAGATGAGTTGTTTCACTCTTGTTTCATATATAATATGGCAGGAAATGAATGCTACACGTTTCGAGGAGGAATGTAAATCTGCTAGGCACTGTTTTACTATGGTAAAAAGTGAGATCAGCTTACAAGTGGTGGCATTGATTCGCTAATCTGTGCTAGGAGCTTGGTATATCCAGGTTGCAATATAGGCCAAAGGAGGTTGTCGAAGTATTCTTGTGTCCTCCCTCACCAGGATGGATTAAGCTAAATTTTGCTGGGTGCTCTCTGGGGAATCCAAGTAAAGCACCCTACGAGTGGAGTTTTCTGGAATGATAAAGCTGAAGTCATGAAAACCTTCAGACAATTCTTGGGCGTGCAAACTAATTTTGAAGTAGAGATGCTGGCTAATATATGATTTGGAAATTGCAAGAGAGATGTGAATCACACACTTATGGATTGAAAGCGATTCGGTGGTTGTGGTCTTACTTATATCTAATTGGAAAATCCTCTTGATTTGGCTACAACGGTGGATGAGTTTGATCCCTTATTTGCAATCACTGGTCTAGAAAATAACCCACTATCTTCGTGAAGCAAACCTAGTTGCAAACTTCTTAGCTAAGTCAGTTACAAAGTTTGAGCTGTTATCTCCAATCTCTTCTTGGCCTTCATTGGTTGTAATGGATTTGGAATTGGATAGTCAAGGCTGCCCTAGATATCAGTTTAAATAATGAAGTTTCTCTTATTGGGATTTGGTTTCAGGTGTGGTTTTATTTTGTTGATGGCAATGCCGAAGATGGAGTAGTATCCCTTTGATCCCAATTTGTAGTTTGATTGTATATTCATTTTATTCTTTTTTCTTAATACAAATGACTTTCTAGCGAAAAAAGACGAGGGAGGTCACTGTCTTGGGTAGATCTGTAATACTAAGACTTATTTTGAGTGATTTAATTAATTGAAATATAAGGTGGGTAATTATGTAAAAGGAACTCAAAACCGGGTAATCATGTAGTTTTCCCAAGATTATACCCACCAAAGAGGGATGCTCCTAACTAATCGGCCACCCATAAAAATGAAGAAAGTGTAAGTACATTTTTCTCCTCACCCTAGCTCTTCATTAATATGCAAGCTTAGGGGATGGCATGTTTGGAATATACTTGCTGGATTCCGGCCATGTACTTTAGGGACATTTTATTTTTATTTTTGGTAAAAGAGTACGTTAGGGACTAGTTGAGTGAAAAGAGAGAGAGAGAGAGAGAGAGAGAGAGAGAGAGAGAGAGAGAGAGGTGGAAGGCATGGCTTCCTTGAACGTAAGCCCATCATGGGTGTGCGAGAGAGGGTGGCAGGTGAGAGTATTGATGAGCGGTGGAAGGCATAGCTTCCTTGAAGGTAGGCCCATCATGGCTGTGCATTGATTATCCTTCCACACCTCCCTTCTCTCCAACTCTCTATTTATTACAGCCCTTCTCTCTCACCTCTTCTATGTCTGTTTCCCCTTCTTGGCCTCTGTTCCACCGCTTCAAGCCTCAATTCGACCCTCTTCCCATTTGATAGCTGAAACAAGCACAATTTTGTTTCTGGGTAAGCTCTGATTTATCTAAAAAATTCCCAAAGCTTTCAGAAAGATTCCCTCTGTAGAAATCACTACATTTCATTCAAGCTTTCTCTTGAAACTAGAAGCCACTGTTTCGTCATATATGACGAAAGGAAATAAAAATAGCTTCTTTCTTATTTTGTTTTGGAGAATCAAGAGTTTTCAAGATTAGCTCATGCACTCTGTTTTATTTTATTTTCTTTTCTTTGCTTATTGTGAGATCTAAAGCAGAGAGGGAAAACCATGATTTCAATTGCTTCTCCTGAAACACAGCCACCACAGATCTCTTCCCAAACCTCAACATCTACAGAGAACCCATCACACCAAGAAACATTCATTTTCCGATCAAAACTCCCAAACATTCCCATCTCAAACCATCTCCTTCTCCACACATATTGCTTTGAAAACATCTTAGAATTCTCAGAGCAACCCTGCTTAATCTCTGGCTCCAATGGTAGAATATTCACATATGCAGAAACCCAGCTTCTCTGCCAAAAAACCGCAGTCGGGTTATCAAACCTCGGCATCAAGAAAGGGGATGTCATCATGGTTTTCCTCCAAAACTCCCCTGAATTCGTCTTCTCCTTTATGGGAGCTTCCATGATTGGAGCCATAGCCACAACAGCCAACCCATTTTATACCCAAACAGAGATTTTCAAGCAATTCAGAGCCTCTGGAACAAAGCTCATCATTACCCAATCACAGTATGTTTCCAAGCTTCGCGATTCCACCGACGAATTCCCAAAGATAGGAGAAGATTTTAAGGTGTTTACCGTCGATGATCCACCGGAAAATTGCTTCCATTTCTCGGTAATCTCAGAATCAGATGAGAAGGATTTGGTAACGGTTTCGATTGATCCGGATGACCCGGTTGCACTTCCATTCTCTTCGGGCACTACTGGGTTGCCTAAAGGTGTAATCTTGACACACAAGAGTTTGATTTCAAGCGTAGCCCAACAAATCGATGGAGAGAATCCAAATCTGTACTTGAAAACAGACGACATTGTTCTCTGTGTTCTTCCTCTGTTTCATATCTATTCTTTGAACTCTGTTCTGCTCTGTTCTCTTAGAGCTGGTTCTACGATTCTATTGATGCATAAGTTTGAGATTGGAGCTTTGTTAGAGTTGATACAGAAGTACCGGGTTACCGTAACCCCGGTTGTTCCACCGCTGGTTTTGGCATTGGCGAAGAATCCGATGGTTGAGAAATTTGATCTCAACTCTATCCGGATCGTGTTGTCTGGGGCAGCTCCACTAGGGAAGGAAATTGTAGAGGCACTACACAAACGACTACCTCAGGCCGTGATCGGACAGGTATTTAAGAACATAAGGGCATGTTTGGTTTATTATTATTATTATTATTATTATTTTTTTTTCTGGTAGAAGTGGGGTATTACCACCCATTCCCGTGGGCAGGAACATGTGTCGATTTTACCCAATAAGGATCGTTAGTCCATATAACCTCTTAGTTGACCTTTCTTTGGTTTACGAACTATTGTGTTGGGGACAGAGTTGAAACTACAATACCTTTTTTATCTCTAACTGTCTCCATTCTCTATGGCCAGATACATGATTGATTGAAATAATCATGTGAAAAGATGTTTTTACTATTCTGTACTAACCACCTTGTGTCTAGATAGATGTAGAGAACACGGATAGATAGTATTTTTTCTTAAAAATATGTATATATTTAATGGAAGAAAGACCTATATCCGTCTAACTTTCTCGATCTCACGTCTCACCTCCAGAAGCAGCCCCTGTTTTCAGGGGGCTGTGAAAAGACCGTCTTGCTACCTGTAAACATTGTGTTTGTGTGTATATGTGTATGTGCATGGGGAACAGACGTAATACGGATAGAGTCCCTCCTCTTATATTAATATTGAGAATGACTTATTATCACTAAAGTGGTGAATTAAGAATTTGTAACCTTCTTTTAATTTCTCATTTTCTCATTCCTGGAAGTTATTTAATGTCGTAGTATTTAATACAATTTTTATGCAATACGGATAGAGCTCCTCCTCTTGTATTTAATATTAAGAATAACTTATTATCACCAAAGTGGTGAAATAAGAATTTGTAACCTTCTTTTAATTTCCCATTTTTTCATTCCAAAGTTATTTAATGTCATAGTATTTAATACAATTTTTATTTGAAATGATAGTATTCCCTTATTGGAAGACAAAAAAAAAAAAAAAAAAAAAGAGTTATACTAAATGGGTAAAAAAGGAAAATAGACTTTTTTCCACCAACCATGGTCACAATAACATTTTCTCATATTCAATAAACAAAGATTGGTACATTAACTAATTTTAGCAACTGGTTGTTGCATCCATTTATTAATGGTACATAGTTGGTTTGCATCTTAGCTCTTCTAGCCATTGATTGAGAAAGATACAAAATTAAGATGATGTCTTCCCCTTAAGTACATGATGGTCAGGTGTAGATGAGCTATGCAGTTCTTATTAATTAGGTATTATTGTTTGATATAATCCATAGATTAGTGATAACAAAATGGAATGATGATTTGGATCATGCATGCATGATACTTATGATCAAGGTTACCGAAGTTGTTGACATTAATTGTGGGTGATGCAGGGTTATGGGATGACAGAGGCTGGGCCAGTTCTATCAATGTGCCTAGGGTTTGCAAAGCAGCCCATCCCAACCAAGTCCTGTTCGTGTGGTACCGTGGTGAGGAATGCAGAGCTCAAGGTCATCAACCCTGGGACTGGTTTGTCACTCCCACACAACCAACCTGGAGAAATATGTATTCGAGGACCTCAGATTATGAAAGGTCTGTGGAACAATTTCCCTTAGGTTACATTTGGTTGCGAGGAGAACTAAAGGGAATGGAAGTAAAAAAAAAGTTCAAAACTAAAAATGAAACTTTTTTAATCGTTACCCCATCTGATTTTATAAACTGGAATTATTACATTGTTGCAGGGTACCTGAATGACCCTGATGCCACAGCAATAACGATAGACGTAGAGGGTTGGCTTCACACAGGTGATATAGGTTATGTGGATGATGACGAAGAGGTCTTCATTGTCGATAGAGTTAAGGAGCTCATCAAATTCAAAGGCTTCCAAGTCCCACCGGCTGAGCTTGAGGCCCTTCTTGTGAGCCACACATCCATTGCTGATGCTGCAGTCGTCCCGTAAGTAATTAAAGTCTGATTTCAATTTAATTGAGGTGCCAATTTAATTAGTGCACGCTGTAAATTGTACACACAGAATGGCAGCAATGGTAAGAAATTGTGTGTTTCCATTCTGTATTGCCAGACAAAAAGATGATGTTGCTGGAGAAGTTCCGGTTGCATTTGTTGTCCCATCCAATGGGTTTGAGCTCACTGAAGAGGATGTGAAGGAATTCATAGCCAAACAAGTAAGAATTCATAGCCAAACAAGTAAGTCATTAATGAGATAAAATTATGTAAGTGATTAGTGATTACATTACATATCTATGCATACATGTGCAAGTAAATAGGGTCAGATAGGGCACTAAGGCAGGTCAGGTAGGGCACTAAGGCACTAAGGCTTAACTTAATGGTTATTCTAATTTGGTTTTCTTTGCAATGTTAACAGGTGGTGTTTTATAAGAAATTGCACAAGGTCTACTTCATCCATGCAATTCCCAAGTCCCCATCAGGAAAGATTTTGAGAAAGGATCTTAGAGCTAAACTTGCCTCATCAGGCACCTAGACAGGAAAAAGAAGTTTCTGTGTAGGTTTGAGATTGTAAAAGGCACCTTGCTGTTTTGGTTGGGCAGGGAAAGAGAAGGGGGGGGGGGTTCTGTCTGATTATAAGTTCTGTCTGATTATAAGCTTTTGGAAAAAACAACTCCAAAAAGGAAGGAATTTAGGGAGACTCAGAAGCAGTTCTACAATGCTACAAGGAGAAAGAAATGTACCTCCCACTTGTATTGTATTAGAAGTGCTCTTTTGATATTGTTTGAATTGTAATTTTAACCCAAATGTTCTTATAATAAGGGACCAAATTGTGTTTCTTGAATTAGAGTACTGTAAATAGAACATAATGGTAGAGTATATAGAGAGATTGACTTACGTTTGATATCTCGGTAAATGAGTTGGATGTTATTGCAATGTAGATGAACTTGGAACAATCAAATACTTGAAATGATCATTTTGTAACTAGAAAATCCAATGTTGTAAGGTATGGTCATATTCAATGAAGGCATATGGATGCTGCGATAAGAAATAGTGATCTAATCTAGGTAGAAGGATTTAAAAGAGCTAGGGGAAGGTAAAAAATGACCACAGGGGATGTTGTGAGGAAAGACATGCTCAATTTAGGCTTTGTCCCAAGTAAGGCCTCAAATAAAGTGGATTCTAGGGTTAGGATCCATATAGTAGACCCCATCTAATTGTGTTTTACTTTGTTACTGTTTTTGTTCATTTGTTTCCTTTCACTTTTACATTTACTTTCTTTATCCATACTTGGATCAATATAGCCGATCCCATATATATAGTTGGGTAAGGCTTTATTGTTGTTGTTGTGGTTGATAATGGGGTTGAGTCGTGTCACTATTCAGTTAGTGCAAATCAGGTAATGTGAATCAACTTCCAAGATGAAACAACCCCTCAAGCCTTTGCACTCACTTATTGAGCCATGTTGGGACACCACAATTGTGCTCAATCAAAAGAAAAAAGTCGGGTTGAAACTTTTGAAAATAATATATCATAGTAGCGAAGAGAGTGAAAGAAATGAAGTAAAAGTCATTTAGAACCAAACTCCAAAAGTCCAGAACATAGTTGCCCACACATTTAAAACGGTGTTCCCATTTCTGGAATGGATAAGTGGATTAAAAAAAAAAAAAAAAAAAAAAAAAATCATCTCATTGGCTTGTACAAGATCTGCTGACCCAAATCTCAAGGTCTTGGGATTCATGATACTGATACCCAACACAAAGCCCCACTTTTGAAACTTGGCTGGCGGGTCCTTAATAATGAACGCTCCTTCTGGGCCCAGCTTTGAAAGCCAAATATTTTCACAAAAGTCAGTATTTGAGAATATATATATATATATATATAGAGAGAGAGAGAGAGAGAGAGAGAGAGAGAGAGAGAGAGAGATTGTAATCACTGAAAAGATGGAGATAAAAAGAGTCCGTGAGGGTAGAGATTAAATGTCATTGCTTAAAATTGTTACAAAAGATAATAATCGTGTGAGGATAGAGATTAAATGGCATTGCTTAAAATATATAAAGTGATAAGAAGGAAAGTCTCTGTTTTTTGTGCAAATAAGAATAAAATATGATACTTTTGTAAGACAACCTTTAAACTATCACTATAACAAATACACTTATAGCTATGTGTCACACCCTGCCCTCAATATGGCACAAGTATGTTGGCACTGGACACTTCACTACATCCAATCAGCCTATTTTCCCTAGGATCTAGACTCCGAGTAGTCCACAACACCACAACATATAATTACTGATCATAGGTGTCACATATAGTATCGTTATAAAGGAAAATAAAACCATAGCCATCTAGTGTCTCTAAGTGATACCAATATTTACAGTTATCCATATATTATAATCATCCAGAATAATATACACCCAAAAGATTATATACACAAAATATGACGAATCCCATGTAAACAGATCCGTCAGGGAGCTCAGACTAGCCAAAAAGTGCAGTCTTTGCAGAAGCACGTATATACACAAAAAAATAGGCAAAGGTAAATCTACTTCTTAGAACTGCTAGCCTCCATAGGCACAATAGTCATAGTCAATGGCGGGTCCATGGTTGAATTCATCTTCCTGAATATAAGCCAAGTGATCCAAGGCAATTGCTTCATGATCAGTGCCGGGAGTCGGCAAAATACCGCCTTCGTCATCTAGAAAGAGAAAATAATGGGGGGGGTGAGCACGTCATGCTCAGTGAGAGGGTGGGGTAAGCAAGCACATGCAATACAAATGATGCAATGCATGCTCCACATAGTCAAATGATGCTCATGAATCCATTTATTTATTTTACTACTCCCTAGTCCATTACTAGGTCAGATAATAAGTGGTATAATGCTATGCAACGTAGGTGGTGTTCCCTACAATGTACGTTGGGCCTCAAAAATATAAGCTCATTGCAGTCAGAAATCAGCCAGTCCCAGTTAGAGCCTCGGTCCCTTGGCTAACCCCTAATTAGTAACCTCGTAAAATAAACTCAGGCATAAAATACGTTGTATCCTGTCCTCATCTGTCTCAGATACAATACGTCGTACCATGGAAAGTGCACTGCTGATCAGGCAACCTCATATGTCGGGATTAGTCCGTACCTATCCCCCTACGGACAAGGGGTTGTAGCACTTGGGGTGGTGATATCCTAACCCAGCATTTCTATATGACCCACAACCATTCATATAGAGTGAGACCCATTTTCAGACAAGACAATCACAGAATATTGTGTTTGAAAACATGTCAATCCAAACAAAAGTTCTTCCTAAGGCCCCTTTTGGCCCCATTCATTTTCTGTCCTTATCTTCAATCTATTGAAAACTAGTCAAAGCACTGCAGATGAGAGAGAGAGAGAGAGAGAGAGAGAGAGAGGAGGTTGGGTGAAGTTCTCCCTTTTGTGGGTTATGGCCTCATGTTCTAATCATCTAATGGTGGTTTGCCTCTTCAAAATATGTTTTTCTTTTACTTTTTATTTGAAAGCTTTCATTAAATGTTCCTCAGGTGCATCATGGTTTATGCATTTTTTTGGGACCTGCCGGGGAGTCCAAGCCCATGAGAGCTGAACTACTTGCATTTGAGGTCTGTCTTAGAACTGCTCATTGTTGGTAGGTTTTGATATTAGTTATGGAACTCAACTCATTGATTTTGCCAATTAATATCCCTTTTGTGTAAAGGGATTTAGCAATGTCATGTATCTATAGCATGAGCGGGGTACATTGCTTCCTTCTTGAAGTTAGAAATTTGAGGATTTTGTGCAAGGATTAGAACTCTAGAATTTTGATGCAAACATTGACCACTTTGATTCTTCACAGTAGGTTGAACCACCTGACAGGCATCATTTTTGTTACAAACTCATCAACTCACTGATTTTGCCAATTAATATCCCTTTTGTGTAAAGGGATTTAGCAATGTCATGTATCTATAGCATAAGCGGGGTACATTGCTTCCTTCTTGAAGTTAGAAATTTGAGGATTTTGTGCAAAGATTAGAACTCTAGAATTTTGATGCAAACATTGACCACTTTGATTCTTCACAGTAGGTTGAACCACCTGACTAGCCGTGATTAGAAGCCTGTCGATCCCTGTATGCATCCATGGGTCACCCAGCAAACCCCTGATAACCCCCTCCTGACAGTCATGACATCGGTAACACATCCGCCAGGTCGGACAGGTTCCTGCCTCTGGCAACAATCACATCGTACCACGGGAGTGGCACTTTGGAAAGGCTCATCAAACATACCACAATGGGTTATCCAACACCTCAACCCCTGTTGGCAAGGGTGCATAGAATAGGGAATGACACCTAGCCACATATATACTATATTCCTTCATAATGATACAGTTAGTATGGATTATATGATACCGGAGAGACCTCGGCCATAAAGTGTAATCCATCTCCAAATACAGTCCTGGGTACACGATACCAGAGAGACCTTGGCCACAAAGTGAAACTCGAGATCGTTTACCTAATCTAGCATACATAACACAGTTGAGTATGGACTACGCAACACCGATAAGACCTTGGTCATGAAGCGTATCCATTTTCATATGTAGTCCCGGGGTACACGATACCAGCGAGACCTTGGCCACAAAGTGTAACCCATGACTACAATTAACTTTAATGCACATAATCAATGTATGAATGCAACATACATACGGAAATCACGACACTGGTACCACCTCGACCACGTCGGATTTGGTTTCACGTACACACACATCCAAGCACACAGCGATCACAGTACCAGTACCACCTCAACCACACTAGATCCCATCATACATTTCCATACAATTCATATCAAATCATAAAATGACAATGTAGCATATCATAATCGTATTTGAATAATTACAGTTAAACATATAATTCTAAACATGTGAGTAATTTAATGATAATAAACATTTTAGAAACAAACACAGTCCATCCCTCACCTTGTTGATCTTTGTTTGGTTTAGGGTTCAAGTAAGGCCACCGATCAATCAATTCAATTTCGGCTTCAGGGCATGTGTGCATCACTGTCCTAGACACAAATGGATTCCTACATCAGTACACTTCAGGAACAGCGGGGTGGGGACCTACACAAGTCAGCCTTCTTCATTCGTCTTTGTCTTGGATCCTTCAGCCTAGGGTGCTTGACCCTAGCCTGAGCCCCTAACTGAGGAAGGACCCTTCGTTCAGGTCTGCTCAACGTTGGTTTGAACCCCCAATCGAGGGAGGACCCTTTGGTTAGTTTTGCTTGGCCTTGGCCTGAGTCCCCAACCGAGGGTGGACCCTTCAGTCAGGTCTGCTTGGCCTTGGCTTGAGCCCCCAATTTAGGGAGGTCCTTTCGGTCAAGTCTGCTCGGCCTTGGCCTGAGCCCCCAACCAAGGGTGGACCCTTAGGTCAGGTCTACTCGGCCTTGGCCTGAGCCCCCAACCAAGAGAGATAAAGCAGAAGGTTATACCTTTCCTTTAACTTCACTCGTGTGTTTGACTAGAGTGGGCCTTAGGAATCCCACCTAATGATGTGTCATTGTCATTAATGCTCTAGGGTAGTCGGACTGCCGCCCCTTTGTTTATAAAAGGGGGCCTTCCCCTCCATTTTTTGGCACTTTTCTCTCTAGTTTCATAGAGCTATTGCCTTCGGCTGTCCCTCTTCTTATCATCCTTCAGTTTTCCAACTTGTTTCCTTCGGTTTCATAAGTAAGTGTCATGCATTACTTAGGTAGTGGTATTTAATCCTCCGAACGGACGATGTCTAACCGTACGGGTCGCAGTCTTGGGGGCATTCAAGGGATGTCTTCAGATTCATCCCCTGACTCTCCCTCCTCATGGGATTCTTCTTCCATTGCCACCCCTTGAGATTCTGAAGGTGGTTCGACCAATGAGGACTTTAGGGAGAGGGTTTTTGAATCCAGAGCCCAGAATAATGATGCAATGGAGGTAGAGGCCAGGGACATCGCATCTACTATGACCAAGGCTGAACTTCGGGAGTTGAGGGCCTCCTGTGGGATCCCTAATACGTTTGTCCTTCGAGTCCCAAAGCCTATAGATAGGGCTAGTTATAGGAACCTCAGGGAACTATGTTTCTACAAGGAGGCCTTCAAAGCTGGCCTTCGGCTCCCCTTTCACCCCTTCTTCACTCTAGTGTTTCAGCACTATGGGATTTACCCCACTCAACTGACTATGAATGGGTGGTGACAGATCCTTATTTTCATCGCCTTCTTCTCTCGGGTTCGGAGGCCCCTCTCCCTTCCTCTCTTTGTCAACTGTCTCTTCCTCCATGCTAGCAAGGGGGACTCGGGCTAGTACTACTTCAGCCCTCGGAAGGACATCAAGCTACTGAAGGGGTATCCTTCGTCGATCCACTGTTGGAAGTTTAAGTACTTCGTGAGGTCATCGGAGGAGTTTCCCTTCAGTACCTTCTAAGAGCTCCCAGACTTGAAGACAGTGAACTTCGTGCCTTCCCTCTCTGGGGCAGATGCAAAGTCATTGGAGATGGCTAAGAATAAAGTACGATGTCCCCCTATCGAGTTCGATAGCCTCCAAATGGACATTGTCCTATTCAGATTTAGGCTTAGCCCGGGTGAGTCCTAGGCCTACCCGAATTTTTTATTTCTTCGGTTCTTCGTCTTTCGTACTGACTTATATTGCTTCCATTGCAGTACAACTCACTAGGGCTGAGATCAAGGTGGCGACAGCCAAAAGGCAAGCCAAGGAGAAGGAGGAGCAGCTCCAGAGGTAGTAAGAGAAGAAGAAGACAAGAGGAGGGCTCTGACCTCCGAACCTCCTGCAAAGAAGAATAAGGCTAGGGTTGATGACCCTACCTCCGATGCTATCCAGGCCCTTGCCACTCCGAGTCTCGGTGTGTCGACTCCAACCGTGGTTCCCACTAAGGCCAACTACCGATGCCCCAGAGTGACCCATTGTCGAATCAAGGTCGGATTCATTCCCAGGTGGTTTGTTAAGGAGGATGACTCCTACGCCATTGGGTGAGCAGCACGGGAGCTAGTGTAGAAAGGCAGGCTTTTGAAGGACGCCACTGACATCCAGGACCAGGGGACCTCGGCTATGGTACCTAGTACCTGCATCTTTATGGCAGGGGTAATCCTTCGTCCTTCTTACTTCATCCTTTTCTTTTCTTTTTTGTTTCTTTAAAAAATGACTAAGTGTGGGCATATTTCATAGGCCAACAATCACGTCGCCCAGCTTACCATCCGTGCGGAGGCTTTGGCTAGAGACCTCGAGTAGTCTGAACGTGAGTGGTCGACCATCAATAATGAGCGCACAGTCCTCAAGAAGGTGGAGCACCTGGAGATTGAGCTCGATTGGGCTCGTCGAGAGTACGAACGTAAGCTGTCGGAGCTGAAAGTGCAGGTTACGAAAAAGCTTCAAGACGTCGAGGCCCAAGGGGTTGAGAGGTACAGGTAGGAGGTGACCTGTGCAGCTGCCCTGGGATACATCATGGGGGCCACCAAGGTTCGAGATTGGATACTCAAGCACCACCCAGAAATCTCTTTCGAAGGAAATGGTCTTATCTTCGAAAATGAGGGAGGTGAGCTGGCTCCAGTTATTACTGATGTAGCAGTTGACGAGGAAGGCAGCGACGGGGATGGGGTCATTAGACTCGTGAAGTCCATCCTACCCCTGACTATGGTAGCTCCAACCGAGACGTCCCTGTCTATGCTGACGAAGAGACCAACCTGTCAGCCGAAGTTTTGTGAGGGTCCCTCCTTTTTGTAGCCATCATAATGTTTTTTTCACCCTTTGGGCCTCTTTTGTTATGTAACTAAGGCCATCGGCCTTCTTCTTGTACTTTCCCGTTTAGGGCTTCTATTTTAAATAAAGGATCCTTTGTGTTTCAACTTCTCTCGCTCCTTTAGTGTTTTTTTTTTTATGATCAAGTCTTCACTCAAATTCCGAAGGTAAACACTTAGTGTATTTCACATGTTGATCTTGTCTTCACCCAAAAGCCGAAGGCAAACACTTAGTGTATTTCACAAGTTGACCGCCCCTTGACTTGGTAGCTGACAGTCAAAGCTCGAAGGCCAATACTTGGTTATTATTTGCTTCTTAGAGAAGCTTTTGACCGAAGCCCAAAGGCCAATACTTGGTTAGTATTTGGGCCTTATAAATGGAGGTGCTCACCGTTGGGTTAATTGTTTGAGGTTGTGCCTTCAATCAAGTTGGCTTGCTTCGGCTCCGAGCTTTTAGCTGGGGGTAGGTCCTTTGGTCAGGTTTGCTTGATGTTGGTTAGAGCCCCTAACCACGGGATGACCCTTCGGTCAGGTTTACTCAGCCTTAGCCTAAGCCCCCAACCGAGGGTAGGTCTTTCGGTCAAGTCTTCTCGGCCTTAGCCTGATCCCCCAATCGAGGGAAGACCCTTCTGTTGATGCCTTTGGATTTTTGGTTCTTTGAATAGTGTATTGTCATATGAGACTAGTTTGCTGTGAATCAGCTTTTTATAAAATCCTCTGAAAGATTCGGGGAAGAAGAACTACAAACTCTGAAATTGGAAGTCCTACTCCCGAAAAATGATAAAGTACTGAATGAAAAAAATGCTAAAACTAAAAATGCTACAACTACTGATAGAATTTCCTCAAATTTTTTGAATTCCATAATCGGGGAACCCTCTCTCCCCCCATAGTCTCCAGGTGATAAGAGCTAGGTCGTATCACCCTAGAGACTCTATAGGGTCCTACCCAGTTGGGTGCCAGTTTTCCTTGGTTCCTCGGGCCTGATATTTCTGCTCTTTGCAATACGAGGTCTCCGACCTTGAACTCACTCCTTCGCACTTTGGAGTTGTAATGCCTTTACTTCTTTCTACTGGTAAGCTGCGATTCTTTCCTGCGAGCCTTCCTGTACCTCATACAGTAGGTCTAAGTTTTTTCGAAGGCCTTTATTATTTAAGCCTTCAACATAATATTGGACCCTATGGGTCATGACTCCAATCTCCACCGGGAGTACAGCTTCTATGCGCAAGTTAGAGTGAAAGGAGTCTCTCCCATTGCTTACCTTTCTGTTGTTAGGTATGCCCAAAGGATGATGTGCAGTTCATCTACACATAGCCCCTTGGCATCGTCTAGCCTCTTTTTTATTCCCTGTAGCAGTGTCCGATTTGTCACCTCTATTAGCCCATTAGGTGGGGGTAATCGACAGCTGTCTTTCTGTGCTCAATGTTGAGGGCTTCACAGAATGCTCCGAAAGTAGGGTTTACGAATTGAGTCCCATTGTCAATTACTACCACTCTGTGTATTCCAAACCAATAGACCAATGCTCTTTGGAAAAAGTCCTAGATGTTCTTCTCCGTTATTGTGGCTAATGCTTCTGCCTCTGCCCATTTTGTGAAGTATTCGACTGTTACCACTGCGAACTTCCTCTGTCATGTCGCTAGTGGGAATGACCCCAAGTTGTCCATTCCCCACATAGTGAAGGATACTGGGATGGATAAGGGAGACAGTTCCGTGGAGTGTTGTCGAGGCACTGGTGCAAACATCTGGCATTTCAAACACTTCTTGACTAATTCTTTGGTGTCTTTCCTCATTGTTGGCCAGAAGAGGCCTTGTCACAACACCTTGTGGGCCAAGGCCCGGGGACCTAAGTGTTGCCCATAGATTCCTTCATGCACCCCCTTGAGTACGTATTCTGCATTGGTGGGGTCAAGGTACTTGAGGTAGGGCATTGTGAACCCTATCTTGTATAATGGCTCGCCATCTAACAAAAAGTGTGCCGACTCGTACTTTCCTTACCTACTCTTTATCATTCGGGAGTATTCTTTCTTTCAAATACCTTACTATGGGGTCCTTCCAGCAGGGGTTGCCTTATTCTATGGGTAGCATCACTTGGCAGTCTTTGGTGCTTGGCCGGGATAGCACTTCGAAGTAGACTGAGTGCCCTAGTTTTGCAAAGTTCAAAGTTGCCAATTACGACAGTGCATTCGCGCTAGCGTTCTCCACACATGGTACCTATTTCACCTCAAACTTCTAAAAGTTTGTCACCTTTTCTTGTACCTTCCTCAAGTATTCTACCATCCTATGCTCTTTTGCTTCATAGTTGCCATTGACCTGTCGTACTATAAGCTGCGAGTCATTGTGCACTACTAACCTTCGCACCATCAGTGCTTGCGCCAGATTTATTTTTGCTATTAGAGCCTCGTGCTCTGCTTCGTTTTTGGAGGCACTGAAGTAGAACTGTAAGGTGTACTCTACTTTAAATCCTTTGGAGCTGATAAGTATGATTCCAGCTCCATTCCTTGTCCTGTTAGAGGCACCATCTATGTACAGTGTCCAAGACATGTCATCCCTAATCTCGGCCAGCTCCTGTTCTTCTTTGATCTGTGTCCAAGCTATGAAATCAGCTAGGGCTTAAGCTTTTATCGCACTCCTTGGTTTGTACTGGATGTCAAACTCCGCTAACTCTATGGCCTAGTTGACAAGTCGACCAAACACATCCGGCTTCTGCAATATCTTCTTCAGGGGCTGGTCCACGAGCACACAGATCATGTGCGACTAGAAGTAGGGTCTTAGCTTCATAGTAATATCACCAAAAACAACCACCAGAAACTGGGTATTTCCACCAGAAATATTAGAACTGTTTTTTGGTGGAGGTGACAGAGAGCACATAAGGCTCCATGTCCGTCGGAAATATGCTACCAGAAATAGATCCAGTGGATCCGGTGGGCTATTTCTTATGGTAGTACTGGGCAGTCCAACAATTTGGGGCCTTCTGGCTTAGGCCCGATTGTCAGGATTTGTTCTATGGAGTTTATAAGGTATGTTCCTAGTGTCATTCTAAGCCAAGAAAACTCCAATTCTACTGATCCATTTGGGAGATACTTCGATCGAACTATCAAAACCCTAACTGGTCTTTTGGCATTACATGTTGTCGGAGCTCACTGGGCTTGGTTTGAGCTCGACAACAACACCAGGAGGGTAGAACACCCATCCTACAACCTTAACATGGTGTGTACACCAAGATTCTATCCATACCTAGCTTTGTCTAGGTCAAAATGAAGAGAGAGAGTGGCATGGGAGGTTGTACTTACCTCCAACAACGATTCCAGAAACAAGGCGATAGCTGGCACCAAGGTAGGCCTCCAGTCTTCTCCTTCTTCCTCCTCTTCTTCCCTCCTCTCCTCTTTCTCTCCTCTCCTACGTTAGGCACAAGGGAAATCCTCATTTCCCAACTTATAACTTAAGTTGGCCTTAAGGTCTATTTGGTTTGGGCCTCTTTTGAACCAATCGGGTTATGAATTTTGATGCACGAAGACCCGCACATTTTGGTCCATAAGGTATTCTCATCAAGAGGAAGATGTGGAGAATGATTTGGGATTATCCGGAACCATTTACGATGCAAGTGGTGGGATCCACAGGTATTGGAACCTCGACAGCAACTTGTGGACCCACCAAAAACAGGCACCGGATTCATGCCCAGGCTACTTCTGGTGGCATGTTTCTGGTGGTCAAGACAGCTTGGTCTCTCACGGGTGGTTGCCTTTGGACATGCCCAAGGATTTTCAGTATATGATACGTGCCAAAAACAAGTGTGGGGAGTCAGGTCACTTACTGTCTGGGATTGGAAGGTATGAATCCCCTCCAGTTAGATAGGCATGCAATGCACGAATATGTGGGGTCATCTCTACCCCTTCTGCAATGCATAGCCATGAGCCAAAACCCAGTTGTACTTTCGATCTCTAATCCGAGGCCTATCACAACAGTTCAAATTAAACCGGATTGGGGCACGGGTGTAACACATGGCCCTCAATATGGCACAGGTATGCCGGCACTGGACACTTCACCGCATCCAATCAGCTTATTTTCCCTAGGATCCAGACTCCAAGTAGTCCATAACACCACAACATACAACTATTGATCAAAGGTGTCACATATTGTACTATTACAATGGAAAATAAAACCCATAGCCATCCAGTGTCTCTAAATGATACCCATATTTACAGTTATCCATATATTACAGTCATCTAGAATAATGTATACCTAGAAGATTATATGCACAAAATATAATGAATCCCATGTAAACAAATCCATCAGTGAGCTCATACTAGCCAAAAAGTGAAGTCTTCGTAGAAGTACGTATATATACAAAAAGAATAAGCAGAGGTAAATCTACTCCTCAGAAGTACTGGCCTCCATAGGCACAGTCATCACCCTCACAGGCGGGTCCATGGTTGAATTCATCTTCCTGAAAATAGGCCAAGTTATCCAAGGCCATTGCCTCATGATCAGTGCTGGGAGTTGGTAAAATACCACCTTCGTCATCTAGAAAGAGTAAATAATGGGGGGTTAAAACGTCATGCTTAGTGAGAGGGTGGGGTAAGCAATAACACGCAATACAAATGATGTAATGCATGCTCCACATATTTAAATGATGCTCATGAATCCATTTACTTATTTTACTACTCCCTAGTCCATTACTAGGTCTGATAATAAGTGGTATAGTGCTATGCAATGTAGGCCGTATTCCCTACACTGTACGTTAGCCCTCAAGAATACAAGCTCGTTGTAGGCATGAGTAAGCCAATCCTGGTCAGAGCATCGGTCCCCCAGCTAACCCCTAATTAGTAACCTCGTAAAATAAAATCAGGCATACAGTATGTCGTATCCTATCTTTATCCATCTCAGGTATAGTACGTCATACCATGGAAAGTGCACTGCTGATTAGGTAGCTACATATGTCGGGATTAGTCCATACCTATCCCCCTAGGGACAAGGGGTTGTAGCACTTGGGGTGGTGATATCCTAACCCAACATTTCTATATGACGCACAACCATTCATCATATATACACAAATCTTGGGCACCTGCCAGTGAGTGACCCATCTGACCTATCTTACCTTTCTCAACTCAAGTCCACCATATAGAGATTTCTAGAATAAAAGGTATAATGCACATACACATGCAAAAATGCATGAACATAGAATGCAAGCATAAAAGGTAAATAAAGAAACACTCCATAAAAAGATCAGGGCACCCACTCACTTTGGTACTCTGAATTATGTTTCTTCCCTTCTTGTACTAAACAAGCTCCCACACTACTACTCAGATTTCCTAAAACCAAAACATAAAAGAGCATTAAAATAAAACTAAATTGAAATCAATTTACTTCCAATAGGGTCATTTCTGGCTTCCTTTATTTGTTTTATAGGTCCTCTATAAGTTCAATAGGTTTCAGATCAAATATGAAACCAATTTGGTCTCTGGAAGCCTAACAGGCTGGAGACTCTGGAGCCAACCGGCCGGTCTATGGTCTTCCACTATTTATCCCAATTCTATAAAAATTCGATTATGCTATTGTCCTATTGAACTTTACTTCTGTAATTTGGTTCTTATCTCCCCTTCCTAAGGTCTAAATCACTTAATAAAAATGTGAAGACATAAATTGGGTCTTCTTTTAATCCATTCCTGAATTTCCATTTTCCAAATCTTGGGCTACATATGAGATTTGATAAAATCCAAGGTTCATTACATCAATTGGAAATTTTCTCCATAGCTAAACCAAATTACCCATGTTAATTACTTAATTAGAGATGGGATACCAGTGTTTTTGACTTACTAACTTGGTGTTCCATCTCTTATTTTGCTTGCATGCATTTCTAAAACCATAAACTAGTGAAATCCTCTTGAAATTTCCCTTTCATCACATCTTAAAATTCTATTCTAAGGGTTTTGGTAGAAATTTTAGCTACCCAACCCTATTCGACCTTAATTTCAGAGAATCCCATTAGATATGAGAACTAACATCATAGAGGCAGTTTAACAGCTACTCTAGTTCCTTAATCATGCTGGATTTCACAAATACTTCCTTAAACCCCCAATTCGGCCAAATCGGTTAACCTAAACCACTAACCCTAATAGAAATCTTACTATTTTAGTATTATACTAGGTTAGATTCTTACTTGGATGAAGAATTACCCAACTGCTGCCTCAAGAAGCACAATTCCATCTTTTTTTCTTCTTCCTCTCTTCTTTCCTTCTCTTCTCTTCTTCTCTTTCTTTGTTCTCCCTTCTTCTTCTTGTTGTGCAAGTTAGGAAAAAGAGTCTCCAAACAATAATAGTCGGTATTCTACACTTAATTATGTAATTAATCTTAACTTTTATTTATATTTTTATATTGGCTTATTCTATCATAAAAATACTTAAAGAAAGAAGGTCCTCAATTTAATAGTGTGTGTGGGGCCCATAAAAGCTAAAATCACAATTTTGCCAAGTTAACTGGCCAGCATGTCGTTCCCAGGGCTCTCCCACCGGTTGGGCTAAATTCAATTCCCCTTTGGTCAGTAACACTCCCTATCACTCCTATCTCCTATTAGAGGTTAATATTTACCTGTTGGCCCACATTTCTTGTTGATTCTTCCAATACTGTTTGTCATATGCATAGGTACATGTTGGGTCATTCTTCCCTTCGTGGCATTCTACTGTTGCCAACCAAGCTAGTGTTGACCTTTCTTGCCTGGTACCCTTGCCTGTTCACGAGTAAGGTAAAGAGGTAAAATTAAGGTGTTACACTACAGATATTTTACTGCGGTTTAAAAATCCACAACCATAAATGTCTTATAACTGCAATTTTTCTGTGTGTAGTAATATGAGATACCTATTACTACAGTACTTTGAAACCGCAGTAACAGACGACCCTATAACTGTGGAAACAAAATCACAGTTACGAATCACAGTAATATGGGATACCTGTTAATGCAGAATTAAAAACCATAGTAAAAGAAACCTTGCAACTCTGGAAATAAATCGTAATAAAAAATCTCAGTAATAGAAAATCTTGTAACTGTGGAAATAAAACCACAGTTAGAAAAGCGCAGTAATATGTGCTACTTATTGCTGCAGTAGTTAAGACCATAGCCAAAAAAATCTTTATTACCATGAAAACAAAACTGCAGTAAAATAGTGCAGTAATATGGAATACTTATTGCTACGGTGTTTAAAACTGCAGTAACAGAAAACTTGTAACTGTGGAAATAAGACCATAGGAAAAAATCGTAGCAACAGGAAACTTTGTTACTATAAAAATATAACGACAATTAAAATTTGCAGTAATATAGAGCTTACTTATTGCTACAGTATTTAAAACCACAATAAGAGTTCATACCATTGTCGGCTAATGAGGGATTTCAAAAGGGAATCTTTTCATCTAAAACTCCAGTTAACCTGATATCAGTGTCATCGGATCCCGATTGAAAAATTAAATGGTTTAGACTTAAGAATTTTATTTTTCACTGTCCCCTCACAATTTTATGTTCTTATCATTCAAGGACTTTGAGGGTCCTCAGAATGGAATATTTTCACATGGAAATTTGTTTGACCTGATATTAGTACATCAAATCCCGCTTGAAAAATTAAGTGATTTAAACTTAAGATTTTCAATTACTAGTGGTTTGAATCATTTATTGAGATACATTAGTTTATGGAATGATTTAGAGCTTCAGGGTTCAAGGTTTCATTTCTAGTGTTTAGACTGTCGTTTATGATTCTAATTATTCACCATTTTTAAAGTACATTACATGTAAATAAACTTATATTATGTTCCCAATTTTAATTTTAATTTTAATAGTGTACATGTTTTTTCAAGATTTTTCTCCTTTTTTTTTTCAAATTTAACTTAATAAAGTAATATATTTTATTATATATATATATATATTCCCCTATATGTTTCAAGTATTACACTTAGACCCCCTGCGAAGTTTGAAATTACAACCGCACCCTATGCTATTAACTCTATTAGAAGTTCATATTAAATAACTCATTTACCCCCTTCCCCTTTCTTTAAAAATCACTCTCTTGATTTTGTTTTTAATCTAAATGGGTTGTACAGATTTGTTGTTACTAATACTATTTAATGTTAGAACTCTCTATGGGTTTGAGTTTGAAACCCTATTGAGGAAACCACACAAGAAAAACAAGAACACAAATCTAATAAAATTATGGAGGATCGATTTGTACCTTTCACCTAGTATGCTGAAGATGATTGATGTTGGTCACTCCCACTTTCGCTCTCTTGGCTTGGCTATGGATCTTCTACAGCCCCTTAAACCTCCTTGGTTCTCTCACTTTTGTGATAAAGTGGGGAAGAGTGAATAATGGCTGTAGGGACCCAAAACCTAGTATTTATAATACTGTCCTACACCCAAAACCCTAAACCACAATGGGTTGAGCCAGCATATCCCTAAACTTGAGAGTGGACCGAACCGGTTCATGCAATTTGACTCTCACCAATTTAATCAACCCGAATAATTAATTTAGCCGATAAATCCAACATTTAATACCATCGATTCTCACAAGAAAGCCTGCAGGGCATAGTAATTGATGGCTATGAGTTGGTTTTTGACGTGGTATCGAGCTCAGACACGCAAGCCAATGTGCTTGATCTTCATTGCCAAGCTCGGATAGTGATACAACTACCGTAAGAGCAGAGAGGGACCTCCAATGATGTAAGGTTAGCAACTTCTTCTACAATGAGAAAACTTTCCAGCTTTCTCAGATTCAAGAGTCAGAATAGAACAGGAAGGTAATGTTATAGGGCAAGAAAGAGAGAAAGAAAGAAAGAACACTACCATAAGAGTCGAGAGACGTGGCGACGATGTTGGAGGCAGAACTGAAAGACTGAGCCAGATATAATGAGAAAGAGAAGTCTCCTCTTCGACTAAGAGTATTTGATGACAGGAAGAGTAGTGTTTCAACCATCTAGTACTACTTATTTCTTCTGCCATTGATGCTCCCTCTGCAGCTACCTTCGCCATTAACGTTTCTATCTTTTTGGTCCTTAATCCTTACTTTGGCAGTCCCTCCTTTCTAAAGAGAGAGGAAGAGAGGATTGAGCATTGAGGAGGGACTTGAGAGGCAACTCTGCTCTCAATGTCTCATAGATGAAGGGGCTGAAGAGTGATGATGGTTGCCCACTTATGTTGCTACTAGCGTAGCTCATTAGCTCGGTGCAGAGGATCCATTCTTGCACGGAGAGGAGAGAGAGAGATTTCATTAGATGACATCAACAACAACCTATAACTAGGAAAGCAATGATAAATACATTCAAAATAATGACACCAACGGACTATGAATACTGCTTGCTTGATAAGAAGAAGATTTCATTGGCTTCTCACAAAAATGTTACTTGCTTTCTCTAAAGATGGTCAAAGTGTGGTGGCCATGGGCTTCTGGCCCTCTTGAAGCTTATAAGCAAGTGTCTTTCAAATCCCATGTGACAGTATTAAGTGTAATAAACCAAAGATCTAAACAGATCCTTCTTCGAGCTTGCAGAGACACCAGCCCCATTCCTTATAGACGGACCCCCAAGATTCCAATTGTTACCGTTGATGTTGTTAGTGTAAGTAGGATGACTCCCAAAGTTAGCACCAGATCCCCAAGTGTTATTCTTCATAGAAGGTGTATTGGTAGTACTAGTATTGGGTTTCAGCAGTGAATCAGCTAAATTACCTGTGGAGAAAGAATTTTTTGTAGCAGCCATTGTTTTTACGGTAGCGGAAAAAAGTGCAACGTTCTTTAAAGGAACATTACTGCTACTGGTCTTACCGAGAACCGAACCCTCCATCGTCTTCTCAAGGAAGAAGACGATAATAAGTTGGGGGCAAATTTGCCATCTCCTCTAGACTAAAGGTATTTTGGGGTTTATGGAAAAAGTGTAATACCCTTAACAGTTCATCAGTCACGGTCAGGGTACGATTGATAGAATCTAGAACTTAGAAGGGAAGGGAGTGTAATTTCAAACTTCATAGGGGAGGGTTACGTAATACTTGAAACATACAGGGGAGGGAAGTGTAATTTTCTCATATATATATATATATATATGGGATAAGAAATCTGCTAACTAACCCAAGGAGTTGCGCAGTTGGTGAGCAATGAACTTGGTATGAGCTATAAACTTGAACGTCCTAAGTTCGACTCCCACTAGGCACACCTTAAGCCACTCACACAGGGGAGTTTAGTGCTCTTCACTGCTTTTAGTGAAAATTTAAATTGTTCTCATTCAACCCTGGTATGACCCAATCCATGCGGTTATGGGGTTAGTATAGGCCCGCGGGACTAGTCGTGCCAAAGGCCCGGATACCCATAGTGAAAAAAAAAGAAGAAAAAAAAAAAACTACCAGCTTGCATGAATCTATGCCTAGCCACGGGAGCATATTCAACGCACGTCAAGATGGTGCAGCGTGGTCTTTTCGTGCCCTATATAGTCTTTTCATTTGAGTCTAAAAATTCCATTGTGGTTCAGGTCTAAAAATAAACTGAACTAAACCAGCATTAGCTTGATTCTAAAGAACTAAAATAAGCCTAAATTGTATTGAGCCAAAATCAACCAAGAATCTAAGTTTCTTAACAAAAGCTTATTTGAATTGGCTATTTGACACCCCTAAATTCCCTTCTTTAATTTGGTTTTTCGTCACTCATTCTTGGACCAATACCATACCAATCCGATAGAAATTGAGTCAAATTGGATGTTTGACACCCCTAAGTTCCCTTCCCCAATTTGGTTTTGTTGTCACTCATTCTTGGACCAAAATCAAATCAGTTCGATAGAAATTGAGTCAAATTGAACATTTCACACCCCTAAAATGGAGATTTTAAAACATCTAATAGAATAAAAAAAAATGAGATTCTAAAACATGGGATTCTGTCAATTAAGGCCGATACCTATCTGAATTGGCTTGGATCATACCATATTAGACGGAGGTTCATTAGATCAGATGCGATATATGATTGACATTTTGTTAATCTCTAATAGTATGTCCAATGGGACATCTAGCAAAAAAAAAAAAAGTCCAGTGGGATACAACCTAATGGAAAAAAATCTAAGATTATTTAAAACTTGGGATTCAGAACCAATACATCTTGACAAAAGCTTATTCGAATAAGATATTTGACACCCCTAAATTCCCCTCCCCAATTTGGTTTTGTTGTCACTCATTCTTGGACCAAAACCAAACCAGCTCGATAGAAACTGAGTCGAATTGAACATTTGACACCCCTAAAAATGAGATTCTAAAACATCTAAAAGAATAAAAAATGAGATTCTAAAACATGGGATTCTGTCAATTAAGGCCGATACCTATCTGAATCGGCTTGGATTTGTAACACCCCAAATCTCAAATTTTTACATTGATTATGAACAGGCAAGAGTAGCAGGTTAGAAAGGCCAACACTAGCTTGGCTAGTGGAATGCCAAGAAGGGAAGGATGACCAAAGTGGGCCAATAGGTGATTACTAAACCTTAATATAGATTGGATATGATAGGGCATAGAACAGACTCAAAGGGGAGCAAGTCTGGCTCAACCGGCTAGGAAGTTCTGGACATGAAAGGCTTGAACAAAATGGCCAGAATTGGCTGAAATGGGTCCCACTCTTGGAAATTTGACATGTGGACCTATTCCCATGGGTTTGACATGATTAAATGAGTTAATTAATAAAATCATAAAATCAATTTAATTATGGGAACATAATTAGTTTTAATTAGGTAATTATATATATATGGGAGAGGGATAGGTATGCCACCGATATCAAGTATGCTAGTGGATAGCACCAATAGGATCACATGATGGAGTATCATTCAGGAAGGATATGACATTCATTTCAGAAAAAAGGAAGAGAGAGATAGACACAATGGGTGCTAGCATACTTGATATCGGCGGCATACCCAGCCTTTTCCTTATATATATTGTATAAGTAATATAATCATATATATATTAATACATGTATGGATATAATTATTATATTATATATATTATAGGGTTAATGGGGCTATATAAGAGCCACCACCAACCACTATACCTCAATTTTCTTCACACAAATTACTTGGACAGCAAGAGAAAGAAAAAAGAAAGAAGAAAGAAGAAGAAGAAGAAAAGAAGAGAAGAAGAGAAGAGAAGAGAAAAAAATTAGAGAGGAGATTCACCTACTTGGAACGCTACTGCAGAGTTCAGCAAGGAGGTAAGTACTTCTCACTTATATGAACCTATTGTAAGAAAAGAGTTAAGAAATAGAGAAGGTAAGGACTGAATTCTGTTGTATGAAAGGAATTCTGGAAAAAATCAGCAGAATCCTCATCCTATGAAATCTGATTTTCTGATTTGAAGAATGGATTTGGAAATGTGAAATAATATTGTAAAAGGATGCATACACCATGGCTGATTGGGGTTAGAATGTGAGAATTCTCACTTAAGTTCTTAAAACAGTAAAATACCTTAGAGAAATAGTGAAGTTTCACTTTGAATTCTATTGTTAGAGGATCCTATTGATGCATACAAGTGATTGAGGCTTAATTCTTCACATGCAAAGTGAAATTAGAGATGAATTTCATGCATGCAACCTTAGATTGGGGATTGATCATGAAAATCTGATTTTGTTTCATACTTGTGGATGAAATCATGTGAATATGAGGTAGAAACTAGAATTTTTGCTGAAATGAATAATTATAATTAATTGATTAAAAATAAATGAATAATGGGCACAAAAAATGGCGAAATTGAAGTTATGTTCACTGTTGTGAAAATATAGTACCAGAACAGAGGCACAACTCTGCAGAAAAATTGACAGAATTGAAATTCTGTGGAAAAGGCACGACCAGTGGGAGACATCCAGCCGGTCGGTCGGGCCAGGGTCTCCAGCTGGTTAGGCTTCCAGAGACCATTTTGCCCTTAAATTTTCATAGTAAAGTGTGGGTCTGAGAGGGGACTGTGAGGGTAGCGGCCGGAGATGGACTGAGATGTCTCTCTTCCCTTGGGCGGGAAAAGGACTTGCATCCCGACCTCTCTCCTCTCTCTTTCTCTTTCATGTGAGGGGAGGGGTTCGTGTCGTGTGTGCTTTTCTTATGGGCCCCGCATCATCATATCGCCGTTTGGAGATATGTGGAGGCCTATTTTGTAAGAGTGTAAAATTCATCATTTGAGACAGGAGTTTGATGATGGTCCAATACAGGGATCGGGATCATACAAATGGGATTTAGAGTCACCACCTAGAGTTATGGGCCTAGGACATAGGGGTGGGACTGATTTCTAACAAAAGGGCCCGAAATTTGGTCTGGTCCAGAGATTTAGGGTAAGTGCTAGGTTACTGAATTGGGAAAGTGTTAGGCACCCATCTGCCCAGTTCAACCGCTCTTCCTACTAGATGCTTAAGAACGAATATTTTCCATGATTATTCATATTCCGCATGCATGGCTAAGTTATCACATATATATACATTGACTAAATTTAAACCACTATATACACTAAAATAAGGTCTATATAAAGTCAACATTATGACAAGTTGGTTGAGAAATTATACCTAAACTTAACCCCTGTTTTGGGTCAAGAGGGGTAGGCCCCTGATTAGTACTGGCTCAGACTATCTTTCGGATTCTCCTGGCTCAAGGGAAGATGGTCTTGACCTCTAAATTCCTTTCTTGAGAGATGCTAATTGTGATGGTATTCGAATAGAGTTTCGGCTAGGAATGGTCGCTTTCGGATTTGGATTCAGACAGAGCTTCAGCTAGGGAAGGCTATTTCCGAATTTGGAATCGGACAGAGCTTCGACTAGGGAAGCCTATTTTTGGATTTGGATTTGGACAGAGCATCAACTACGGAAGGCTATTTTTGGGTTTGGATTCAGACAGAGCTTTGGCTAGGGAAGGCTATTTCTGGGCTTGGGATGAGGTGGCACTTTGGCAGAGCTTCCGTTGGGAATAGCTATTTCTGAAAAGATTTCAACGGCATTCGGATAGGGCTTCTGCTAGGAATGGCTATTTCTGGAAAGATTCTAGTGGCATTCGGACACGGCTTCCGCTAGGAATGGCTATTTCTAAAAAGAAACAGGCTGACCTAAAAATGGACTGAAGAACTCTAAAGTTCTGAAGAACACTTTGAAGATCCGAACAGAAATTCAGATCTTGACAAAGATCTTTTCGTAGACCCAAAGAACCTCAAAGGGGGGATTTCTATCTCAAGAACGCTCAAGAACACTCAAGGGAGGGGGCTCAAGAACATATTATTTTGACAAAAAAACTAGATCTAACTAAGAACTTGGATTGAAGATCTTCAAGATCACGAAGAACACTTCGAAGATCCGAATGAGATTTTGGATCTTGACGAAGATCACTCTGAAGATTAGAAGAAAATCAAGAGGGGAGGGGAGGAAAATTTCACTACAAAAGAGTGAGGTGGGATTTTGGTCTCTCTAATCCAAAGGAGGGTGTATTTATAATTTTTTCTGGCCAATGGGAGAGGGGGAGCCTCTTTATCCAACGGACGAAAGGGTGAGGTTTTGCTTAAGGTGGGGGATAGGGCCTTCGTCCAATGGGTAAAGAGGGAGGTTAGACAGAAATGGGTGGGGAGGGTTTTTGACCAATGGGTAAAGATGGGAGTTTTTAGGAGAGAGACTTACTAGCAAAAAAAAAAAAGGTTTTTTGGTTTTTAAGTGGGTGAAGAGGGAATTTCTTCACCCACCAAGTCAGGGGAACACCAATCCTGACCATTGACGGCAGCACATGGGACATAACCAAAGTGCTCGATGTATGGTCCGTTTAGCTTGATAGTACGGGCGACGTCATGGATGTGTGACGGATGACGCGTGGGTAATGGCTAAAGGGACGCAGGCACGGGCAGTGAGTATGTGCATGCAAGGGCAATAGCTAGTGCACATAGGTGTGTGGGCTGCCCTGCTAGCCAGTGTGTTCACATGCGCATGGGCTAGCCTGTTGGCCAGCACACATGCAGTAAGGCAGGTGTTGGCAGGGTTGGCAAGGCCATGGGCCACTGCCTGCGGGGGTGCAGGCCAGTAGGTTAATGGGCAGGGGCATTGTGTAGCAGGACTGTGGGTGGGCACAGGCTAGTTCCCGCTAGGGCACAGGCCAGTAGGCCAATGGGTAAGGGCATTGTGCTGCTGGACCGTGGGCCTATGCCCACCTAGACGCAGGCCAATGCCAGCGGGGGTGCAGGCCAGTGCCAGCGGGGGCAGGCCAGTGCCCGCGAGGGCGCTGGTCTATGCCGTGGGGGTGCAGGCCAACAGGCCAATGGGCAAGGCTTTGTGCATCATGGGTGCGGGTATGGCATGGCCGCAGGCAACAAGTATGCGCATGATTATGGGTTTTTCCAGTAATGATTATGGGAGATCCATCGGTCTGATTTTGGCATATCATATATCATCAGAATCATAATTTCTGAGCACTATTCATCTGTACAGTCATCTTGACCAGATTCCTTCGTATATAAAAAGCCAAAATTGGACCCCTTCTATTTCTAGATTATTGGGGTAGGTAAGGGATGAACTTTAAGGCGTTTGAGGTAGATACGAGATTTTTGTAGGTTTTCAGTGAGACTATCCATGTGCGTGGCATAAGGGCGGGAAAGTGTATTTTTTCAGAGATGATTACGGGAGATCCGTCGGTCCAATTTTGACATGTCATATATTTTCAGAATCATGTTTTTTAGCACTATCCATCTGTATAGTCATCTTGAACAGATTTCTTCATATAAAAAAATTCAACATTAGACCTTCCTCTCTCCTGCATGGGGATTTCTAGGGTTTTAGGTAGGGGAATGTTTCCATCAGCATCTCTATTGGTCAGAAGCCGAAAGTCACATCCAAGATCCATATTTCATCATAGCCAAAGGGACCAATCCAATCTGTATTGGTGGAAACCAATCCCGAGTTTTGAATCCATGTTGGCATGCAGCTTCTTAGACCTGTCTGTAGGATGAGGTAGATTCATCCCACCCTCCTTTTTTTGCTTAGGTTGTTGGCATGAATAGAAAAGAAAAGAAAATCGTACAAAAACTGAACAGTTTTACTGGCTTCCTCTATTTTCCTGGTGTTTGGGACACTTCCGCTCGATGGTTGATTCTGATGATTTGAATTTCAAATCACCTCGGCCCTGTCACTCACATGCACGCAGCAAGCTTGTGTGTTGCGATGCATGATCGTCAAGCCTAAGGCCCTTGTGTCGTGGCCCTCAATTGTCCCTTGTACGCCCGTGCTGCACCTTACCCAGCAGCACGCTAACTATGGCTGGCTACTGCAAAGCTTGCGTGCAGCCACGGATGCACACATGTGCAGTTGTGCCCATGCCCTGTGGTGTTCCAACTGTTGCTCCATGTGGACTGTCCCCCATGGGCTGTGAGCCTATGTGCCTTGGCTGGCCAAGCTAGCCTTGATGGTGCCCAGGTGGTCCTACCACCTCATTTCCACACTACCATGTGGCATCTGCCACCTGTACATGCATGTCCAGACTGTGAGCCCCATTCTATGCCTTACCTCATCATGTCCCCCATCGTTGTTGCTTGACCATATCACCTTGCCATGTCATACTATCATCTTGGCCACCTCATCAAACATACACATGCTACACTTGCATCATGCATTTATGTCACATGTTGCATATGCATGCACATAATCAAGCACTCTACATCATACATGCATCAATATGTACATGTCATCTTCATCATCACCATGCATGTTAACTCATGCCACATAGGCTGCCACATCAACACCATCTCACTTACACTTCACTAGGCATGAAAATGTTATCAAATTGTACCTGTCCAACACTTCACATGCATCAAAACATCTTGATATGTGTGTGGCCTCTATGAGGCCTTTCTTCAAACAGTTGGCTTTCAAATACTAACTGTACTTAATCACCTATATCTCCCTCATCCGGAATCGGATTGACACAATTCCAGTTACATTGGACAGATGAATCAACGCTCCAAATGTTGGATCGAATGGAACAACCCAAGAGGAAGGTAGATTGGGTGTGAGCTTTTCAATTCAAACTTAATGCTTAGATTGATCAGCCTTCTTCATTTAATCAACCTCAAATCCTTTGGATTATACATTGAATGGCCAAACTCTTTTATAATCAAGATCAAATTCTATGGAAGGCCAAAAGATAACACCTCTTGAAGGCAATGATGTGGCAGCATATTACTCACAATGATTAGAATCCTTTCGATCAAATACGGAAGCTAACCTATGCGCATCATTATCTGACTTATCAATGTTGAATCATGTAGTAAATGTCGCAGGGGCATTCTAGGCTTTTCGCCCTTCCACCGACCCTATTCAATAAGGGGCAATGGAAGGGGGGCATACTTGTAATTTTCCTTTTGCTTTGCTTATTATAAATAAAGGCTTAAGTGATCTCATTATTTTCACTCAAGCTTCTACCCTAATTTGGCTGTTAACATGGTATCAGAGCCACTTTCTGATCTAAGGTTTTTCAGCCTTCACTTTCTCTTCTTCCTAAATCACAAGCCTCCATCCCTTCTCAACCTCCATCTTCTTCTCATCCTTCGTCTCCCTAATTTTCCATAGGGCAGCACTAATAAGGTGATTCATATAATCTAGTTGCAGTCCTCCACATTACCTCAATGTTTTAAACCCTAAAACCCTGCAAGTTATCACTTGGAATACTTTTCCCTACCCTGTAATTTTTGTTCTTCCCTTCTTAGGGTAGGATTCTTTCTTCTGTTAAGATCAAACGTCCTCTTGAAGATCAAGCACAACACCTAAAAGAAGTGTCCATAATTGCTTACAGGATTGAAGACCATACCCATATACAAATTTCAAAAGAAAACCCTAACTCCATCGATTTTTTAGATTCCCCTCTTAGATACGGTTGATTTTTTAAGGAGATCACAACCCTACTTGTGGCCCTATCTGCCAAGTTTTTGTGCGTGATCTCTCTTCTTCCCTACAATTAGGGTTTTCTCCCAAAACCCTAATTTGTCCATTTCACCAGTCCCTTATCAGAAGCAAGTTATATTTGGAGGAGTGATTCAATACCCCTACAGGGCAACTCGATCCAAGTTTGAGCACTTTCTGACGGCTGGTTTTGAAGATTTTGGATTTGTCCTTATCATTGTCGATTTCTCCTTAGTGCAATCATGTCTAAAGTAATTACAGCAACCTCAGGATCTGATGGGCAAGGTCACAATGACTACATACCTTTTAGTGCTTGCTTTGTGAAATTGGATAAAACTAATTACCTTATCTGGTTCAGATCTACCTACCTCGCTATTACTGGCAGAGGTCCCCTGGACACATCACAGGAAAATCAAAGGAACCCTTTGAAGAAGGTACCTTCAGGATAAATGGATCACTAATGACTCTCTGGTAATGTCCTTTTTTTTATTAACTCTATTCATTAGTCTATTTCTAAAAGATTCTTGTTGTTGGAAACTACATATCAGATCTGGGCTGCTATCAATAAAACCTATAGACAAATAGGGAATGATGCTCAGATAATTGATCTTCGCAAGAAAGTTCATACCACCACTCAAAAGAACCTCTGTGTCCAAGTACTATGCTGAACTTTGAACTCTATGGTATGAGCTTGATCACTTTGCAAATTATCAACCTACCAGTGCTGCAAACATTACTCCTTATACCAAGTATGTAGACAAAATCAAGATGTATGATTTCTTGGATGGTTTGAATGTTGGGTATGATCATATTCGTGTCCAGGTACTAAGCAGATCTCCCTTCTCTACTCTGAAACAATCCTTTGCATTGGTTCATACAGAAGAGTGTCATCGCAACTCTATGCTTCATCCCTCCACTACTGAAAAATCAGCCCTCTAGAGTGGTTCCACTACTACTTCTAGGGGAGCAAATCGTACTGGTGATACCACCAAAGAGATAGTTAAATGTGAACACTGCAACAAGCCATACCATACAAAGACAAAATGTTAGAAGCTTCATGGAAAACCTGTTGATTTTGAGGCAAAACATGCTCATGGTCGATCTAAAACCAAAGCCAATCAGGATGAAACTGTGGAAACCCTACCTGCAACTGATATAGGCCTCTCCTAGAAGGAACTCCAAGCTTTCAGGCGTATGCTAAAGGCTTCTAATTCATTAAATCTGCTAATTCAATCCCTTCAAATTCCAACTTTGCTCATTCAGGCATTTTGTTTGGTGGTCATTCTGCATTGGTAGTCTCCAGTCCCTGGATCATTGACTCCGATGTCACTAATCATATGACTAGTTCCTCTAGCTTATTTCGCCAATAATCGCCCACCTCTGGTAAAGATAAAATAGGGTTGCAGATGGCACCCTATCATCTGTCTCCGGAAAGTGTTCTATTCAGTGTTCTTCCTCTATCACTTTATCTTCAGTTTTACATATCCCTTATTTTACTGCTAACTTTTTATCCATTATTAGCCTTACTTGGGACTTAAATTGTAAAATAACATTTTTCCTTCCCATTGTATCTTACAGGATATAATAACGGTGAAGAGGATTGGATATGGTAAGGTGTAGGGTGGTTTTTATTTGCCCAATGATCGTTGTCTCCCTCCAGTTGCAGTCTTTACTACCCCTCATCCATTGCACTCTGCTCCCTCTGATTTACATCAATGGGACTATCGTTTAGGATACCCACCAATTGGGACCTTATCTCTTTTATTTCTTCATTTAGTTAAACAATGTAATAGGATGAATTTTTTTGTGAGGCTTGTACTTAGGCTAAACAAACTCGTTCCAGTTATTTACCTTTAAATAAAAGAAGTTCTTCAATTTTTCATTTGGTTCATTCTAATGTATGGGGTTCGTCTCACCGGACATCTATTTCTGGGGAACAATGGCTTGTGTCTTTCGTTGATTGTCACTCGAGAACTACCTGGGTGTATATGATGCAGCACAAAACAATTGTTTTTAATAGTTCCACATAATGATTCAGACCTAGTTCAATGTCACTCTGAAGATTCTCCAGAGTGATAATGGAACATAATATATAGAGGGTCAGTTTCAAAAATGCCTTGTTGACCATGGGATCCTTCAATAGAAAAGATGCATTGTTACTCGAACTCATAATGGAGTAGTTGAACGCAAGAGCATGCATTTACTGGATATTGTCCAAGGCATAATGTTTGCTAGACAGGTTCCCTCTCAGTATTGGAGTGATGCTGCCCACTTGATCAACCACATGCCTGCTCGAGTTCTAGATCCCTAGATTCCTGTTGATGTTCTTCAAGGGGATTCATCTATTTTAGTACCTCCAAAGAACTTTGGGTGTACCTACAATGCTAGGTATCATCACTCACCTAGAAAATTAGATCCTCGTAGCATTAAGTGTATCTTGCTAGGTTATGCTCCTACAGAGAAAGAATACAAGTATTACCATCCTCCTACTCGGTGTACTATGGTAACAATGAATGTTGTGTTTCATGAATCTATTGATTACTCTGAATGATGCCGCATTGAAGACTTATACAAGGAAGAAGAAGAAAGGAGTCGACCAGGCCTAGTATTAAGGCCCACGACTTGCTTTGATGGGGTTTAATTAGTTTCTAATTTCAGTACCTAGTTAGCTTCTAATTTCAGTACTCTTTAATTCCTAGTTTCTAATTCCAGTCTTAGTAACCAGAAGATTTGTTATTTTTGTAAGCTTTCAATTCAGTACTTTAGTTTCTAAAGTTGTAATACCCCATCAAAAACTTATAAATAAGGGCTCCTATTATGCCCCACGATTTTATGAAAACCCATATGCTGCTGTTGCTGCTTCTCTTTGTGAGTTGCTGTGTGTTTGATCACAGTGAAGGGATTGGTGTGTGATCCATTTGACTCCTTGCGGTGGGAACCCCAGGAGGATCTTATTGTTCTTCAAGTATTTCTTCTTGCTTCAAGGGTTTACTGCTAATCAAACAACCAGGTATTTATATTAAGTTCTGCCCAGAAATTTCTGAGTTATTTGTGCAACAATCCATAACTCTTTAGGCCAAACAAGCCATCTTCCATGGCTGTTATTTGGGTTGAACCATCCACCCATTAAGGACCTCCTTCGATCCAATTTTCAGGTCATTCTGACCTGTGGTTGTTGAGATATAAGAAATCACCAATTTCTTGTCCTGCAGTAATTTCGGTTCTGTTTTCAGAACTGAAACAGAGATCAATTAGTTGGACCTGCATACCTCTGATTATATGAAGTCTGATCATGTTTGTTGAGTGATTCTTGGACTTATTTCTGTACCCTAGCTACCCTATTCAGCCAGCCATATTCTGGTCTCTGAATCCTTGATTTCTGGAATCGGCAGACGTGAATTCCAGATCTGATTTTTATTCAGATTTAATCTGTATTGCTGTTATACCTTGATTATTGGTTGTTCTTTGGTAAAAGAAAATCCTGCAGTTGTGAATTGGTTTGACTGGTCCAAATCAGTTCTACATTACTGAATCTGCTTACTCCACCAGTGTATCCATCATCCTCCATTGAAGGTCCTCCTGTTCAGAAAGGCAGTAAGGGGACAGAGACGGATATACTAGCTTAGGGGGAGATAGAGAATACTATTCCAGCTCGACTCCTGTCCAGAGAACTATTAGTGAACTTCAGAGGCAGATTGGTGATTCCACTCTTCAAGTCTATCGTAGGGGCCACACCAAAAATAAGCAAATTCAGACCATCACTATCACTACGGCACCTTTACACATCCCTTCTCCAGCCCTGGATCTAGATCCGACTGAGCTTATTACTTCAGGTATAATTTCTTCTACTGACCAATCTATTGCTCTTAGAAAGGGCACTAGGACTTGTACTCAACACCCCATATCCTATATTGTTTCATATGATTCCCTTTCTCCCTCCTATCTTGCTTTTGCGTCTTCTTTTTCTTCTGTTCATGTTCCCCAAAATTGGCAAGAAGCTCTTATAGATGGAAAATGGAAGGCCGCAAAGCTGGAAGAAACGGATGCACTAAAAAAGGATGTTATATGGGAACTTGTGATTCTTCCTCCTGGAAAAAAACCAATAGGTTGTAAGTGGGTGTTTGTGGTAAAGCAGAAGATAGATAGCTCTGTGGACAGGTACAAGGCAAGCCTTTTGGCTAAAGGGTTCACTCAGACATACGGAGTTAACTAGTAGGAGACATTTGCACCAGTTGCCAAATTGACCTCTATACGAGTATTGCTCTCATGTGCTGTGAACCTAGGATGGGATCTCAAACAACTTGATGTCAAGAATGCTTTCCTCCATGGAGAGCTCGATGAGGACAGGTATATGGATATTCCACCATGTTTCTCCAATAAGGGAACTCATGAAAAGGTCTGTAGATTGCAGCGTTCCCTATATGATTTGAAGCAATCACCTAAAGCGTGGTTGGGAGATTTCACAAGGGGATGACATATGTGGGGTATAAGCAGAGTAATATTGACCACACATTGTTCATAAAAAGGTCTGGTGATTAAATTACTATTCTCATCGTCTATGTGATGGGGACATACACATGTACCAACGACGCCAACGCAAGACCCAGCCACGTCTACATTATGGCTGGAGGATGATCTCATGGAAGGAAACTAGAGGAGAAGAACAAGGAAAGAAGAAGGAAGAAGGGAGGAATCGCCTAGCCTTCCCAACGCTGGTCGATTCCCTCCTTCCAATCAGCCAAGATTGTGTGGGCCCCATCTGATTTATTATTTTAGTAGTTTTTATTTCCTAGAATCTTACTTATTTAGGTCTTTGAGTTGAGTAGGAAACTAAATAATTTTTCCTATTGGTTTTAGGAAACTTCTTTATTTATGAGATTATGTTCCTAGATTAGGCTTTTCTTTTTTTGGTAATTGTCTTATTATTTATGTAAGGCCATTGGTCACACCTTTTTCTTTAATGAAATTATTGAAAGAAAGCCAAAGCAGCGTCTCTCTCTCTCTCTCTCTCTCTCTCTCTCTCTCTCTCTCTCTCTCTCTCTATTGTCTCCTTGATTGCCAGGCCTCTCACCCCATTGTCCAAGCGGCTGAAAACTGTCACGCCTCTCATCCATTGTCCAAGCAATTGAAGACTGCCATGCCTCACACTTCATCTCCTTCAATAGGCAACGTGGAACTGCACTTCTTCATCTTGGAGGACCTGATTTTCTCTTCTCCTCAGAATTGAACAGCAGGTAAGGTAAGTTTGTTCCCTTCCCCATCCCCACTTCAACCCTTTTACCCCCCATCACTTTATTGCTGAAATCTGGACAGCTCCCATCTTTTTCAGGCCTAGCCTCTGATTTTTTAATTACTATGGAATCCCTGCTGGTTTCTCTTCATTAGTTGATTGATTCAAGGAGATGCAAGCTGCTTACTCTTTGTGTCTTGGATTGATTATGTGCTTAAACTATCATATGCTGCCATGTTCCCCACTTGAGATCTAGGTAGTTTATATGCTTTTCTTCCTAGGCTAGTATTGTTTGCTGCTACTCTGTTTATCAGTCATCTAATTCTTGCATGCTAATTAATGTATTGTGCTGATCTCTGTTAACCCCAGTCCCAATCTAAGCCCTAGTTAGTCTACCATTGTCTAGGTGGGAAATACTTGTAGGGAGCCTAGTTGTCTAGGTATCCTCCTACATCATCTTGGTATCAGAGCATGGTTATTGATTGATTTTAATATGATTGGGTGCTACTGTTTTCTATTTATATGTCTTGTCTGCTGAGGTCTAATCTCCGTCACAACTTGTCCGTAGTTGAGTCTGAACTAAGAGAGTATCACTTTAGGTTAGAAGACACCCTCTTCCTCCTTAGCTTGGAAGGTCCAAATAGCATTGGACGCTATTCTCACCAGAAACACCTTGAGTGAGACATCTTTAACCTCAAGATCGAGAGGGCTAATTACCAATCTCAATTGGAGATTTTGAGTAGGCCATAAGACGTAGGTGGCAACCATACCTTGGCTGCCACCTTCCTTTATGTCCACCCATAGTGGTAGAGCATACCGAGACATGTCTGACCTTCCTAGTATCGCCATTCAGCCAGAGCAATAAGCGAGGGCTCTTCAACGGAACGAGAAATTCCTAAGAGACCTCCAAACCAAATTAACTGCTAATAGGGCTTAACGGGAAGCACAAGTTGCTAGTCTCCAAACCATTACCACTAGGCTTGCTGCCCTTGAGACAAATGCCCTAAACTCAGACGAATGGCAAGGCCACAAAGCCTTAGGCACTGGACCTAGGGTAAGAGCCCCTAGCCCTGAGATAGAGAACTATGACAACCATACTGATGGTTATGACCAGATAGGGGATAACTTCCTAGGCACAGGGCATGGTAGAGGTCAGGGTAAGGGTCGAGGACAACCTGGTCCAAGGCACCATACCCAATATGGAGATGATGAGGGTTTTGAGCATTATAACAGGGTTATAATGTCAGGAGAATGATTAAAGTAAATGCCCCTACCTATGATGGTCAGTCAATGCTAGGATCCTTTTAGACTGGATTAAGAAAATGGATCGCTACTTTGAGTTCTATGATATGCCTGAGGAAGTCCGCTTCAGATTTGCTAAATTCAAGCTTATCGGAGCTTCCCAGAGTACCAAGAGACCAGCCTAGGACTTGAGCCAATCACAACATGGGTAGAGATATAGGAGAGGCTCAAGAGGGAATTCTTGCCTATCACCGGCTACAATTGTTAAATGACATGAATACCCTGAGGCAAAGAAAGTTGACTGTGATCGAATGCATGAGCAAGTTCAATGAACTGAAAATTAGAAACCTTATTCATGAGGATGTTGAGCAGACACTCTCCAAGTTCCTTACTGGGCTCAACTCCGAAATCCAATCACGTATGGCAGCCCACCTGGTGCGAGATGTTCTACAGGCCTTCTAGGTTGCCCTTGAAGTGGAATCCTCCATGAGAACTTATTCTCAGAAGAAGAGTTTTTAAGCTAAGAAGCCCCACTTTAGGAAACCCTTCCAAGATTCAACTAGATTCCCAAAACCCCCTGCTGCACCACAACTTCAATTTCACAACAGGGGTTAGCAACAATGCTTCTTTAAGTGTTGAGGCTATGGTCACTTCTCTAGCGAATGTGCTAATAGAAATCTTTATATGGGAGAGCAAACTCCTGAAGAAGGTGACCAAGAGGGCTTTCAGGACAATGAATATGAGGATCATAGGCCAGATAAGACCATATCTAATGAGGATGCCGAAGAGGCTCGACCTCAAGCTCGGTATTGTTCGATGCATGGTCTCAAACCTAAAAGTAGCGACGATTGGCGATGAACTAATATCTTTATCTTTATCACCTACACATATCATCATGGCAAGAACTGCCACGTCGCCATAGATAGCGAGAGTTGCATGAATGTAGTCACCAAGAGCATTGTTACTCAAATGTGCCTCAAACAAGAACCCCACCTGAAACCTTACGAGTTCGCCTGGGTAGATCAGTCCACCATTCCTGTTAATCTGAGGTGTCTAGTTCCCCCACACTTTGCAGGATATGAAGATTGAGTATGGTGTGATGTCCTAGAGATGGATGTTGCCCACATTATCATAGGTAGACCCTGGTTATATGACCAAGATGTCACCAATTATGGGAAGTCCAACACCTATGTCTTTGAATTCAAAGGGAAGAAGATCAGACTAATCACCCCCAGTGCCCCTAGGGAAGTAAGGGTTCCAGAACACAAGGGTAGTACCTCCAAACATACCCCCACCAAAATGCTCGACATTTAAATCAACTACAATTTGAGAGAGAGGGTCAAGAGTCAGGGGTTATTTATGCTCTAGTTGCCATACAGAGTAATATTGTTATGTCAAGCAAATTCACTGAGGCTCCTAGAGAGGTACAACCCTTGTTGAGGAAATTTAAGAGGTTATTCCCTAAGGAACTACCTAACGAGCTACCACCTATGTGTGACATCCAACACGCTATTGACCTAGTTCCAGGGTCCTCTCTCCTAAACTTTCCCCACTACCAGATGAATTCCAAAGAGCATGTCGATCTCAAACGGCAAGTGGATGAATTGTTACAAAAGGGATTCATTAGGGAGAGCCTTAGCCCATGTACGGTGCCTACCTTGCTCACGCCAAAGAAAGATGACACCTGGCGGATGTGTGTTGATAGTAAGGCCATCAATAAGATCACTGTCAAGTATAGGTTCCCTATCCCTAGGCTTGATGACATGTTGGATATGATGGCCAACTCATCAATATTTTCGAAGATTGATCTCAAGAGCGAGTACAACCAAATTTGGGTTAGGCTTGGAGATGAGTGGAAGACAACTTTCAAAAAGAAGGATGACCTTTTCGAATGGTTAGTCATACCTTTTGGCTTGTCAAATGCACCTAACATCTTCATAAGGATAATGAATCAAGTGCTTCAACCATTCATTGGCAAGTTTTTGGTGATCTACTTTGATGACATCTTCATCAATAGTAAGACCCCGTCTTCCCACTTGGATCACTTACAGAAGGTTTTTCTTATGTTATTAGAAGAAAAACTCTATGTCAACCTCAAAAAATGCAGTTTTATAAGTGATCAAGTCATCTTCCTAAGGTTTGTCATGTCAGCCCAAGGAGTATCTGTTGACCGTGAGAAAGTGAGAGCGATTATAGAGTGGTCTGAGCCGACTAATGTCCATGAAGTGTAAAATTTTCATGACTTAGCCACTTTCTACAGGAGGTTCATTTACCGGTTTAGTTCCATTATGTCTCCTATCACGGATTACATGAAAAATAAGGAGTTTCAATAGACTATGAGTGCTACGAAGGCCTTTAATGAAATTAAAATGCTAATGAGTGAGGCCTCCATCTTGTGCCTCCCAGACTTTTCTAAGGTCTTCAAAGTAAATTGTGATGCATCTGGTATTGGAATAGGTGGTGTCCTAGGGCAAAAAGGACATCCTGTTACTTACATTAATGAGAAGTTTAATGAAGCTAGGCAACGATATTCCACACAGGACAAATAATTCTATACGGTTGTCTAATCACTGTACTATTGGCAACATTACCTTTTACCACAAGAATTTGTGCTATTCTCTGACCACCAAGCTCTGAGATACCTGAGTGCCCAAGAGAAACTAAACCAGAGACATACTAAGTCGAGTTTCTCTAAGAGTACACTTTTGTACTCAAATATAGACCTAGTGTCGAGACTACCGCTGCAGATGCACTAAGCCGGGTGAACATATTCCTCAGTGGCACAAATGATAAGAGTCGGGCTAGTGTGTTGCTCCAGACCATGAGTGTAGAGGTTGTAGGATTCGAGCGAGTCAAGGACCAGTACCTCACCTGTCCTGATTTGAGTGAGTTGTTCACTTCCTTGAGTAAAGGTAACCCTATCAGTCATTCGGACTACCTACTTAGGGAGGGCATCCTTTTTTAAGGGAGCAAGTTGTGCATTCCCAAGACCTCACTCCGAGATTTCATAATCTGGGAATTCCATGTTAGGGGAGTCGCTGACCATTTCGATCAAGATAAGACCATCACCCTCGTTGAGTACCGATTCTTTTGGCCAGGACTATAGAGGGATGTTGCTAGAGTTGTGAGTCAGTGTAGGACATGCCAAACTATAAAACAACAAAAGTAGAACATGGGACTGTATATTCCCCTACCCGTTCCCCATGCCCCTTGGCAAGACCTTACCATAGACTTTGTGCTTGGTCTGCCAAAAACTTCGAGAGGCTATGATTTTGTCTATGTGGTTGTAGATCGCTTCTCGAAGATGGCACATTTCATTCCATGCTCTAAAACCTCTGATGCATCCATAGTGGCCAAACTTTTCTTCAATGAGGTTGTCAAGTACGATGGGTTACCCCTAACCATAGTTTTCGATAGGGATGTTAAGTTCACCAGTCATTTTTGGAGGACCCTATGGCGGATGATGGGTATTAAGCTCTGTTTCTCCTCTGCCTTCCACCCATAAACTGATGGCCAGACTGAGGTTGTCAATAGGAGCATAGGAAATTTATTACGTTGCCTCATAGGAGAGCACCTTACCAGTTGGGATAGAGTCCTTAGCCAAGCCCAGTTTGCATATAATAGCTCTAAGAACTGTACAACTGGTCTGTCACCCTTTGAGATTTGTTCAAGATGCCAGCCCCGAGCACCTATAGACTTTGTCCTAGTTGTGTCCAACTCTAGGACCTCCCTGTCAGCCGAGTTTTTTGCTCAGCACATACATGATTTGCATACAGGTATAAAAAGACAAATAGCGTTGAGCAATGATAAATATAAGTTAAAGGCAGATGTGTATAGAAGGCTACAAGAATTTCAAGAGGGAGATATGGTGATGGTTAGAATCAAGCCGCAGTGTTTTGTTAGGGGAAAAGCGAGCAACCTGCATGCTCGTAGGATAGGTGCCAATGCTTATGTCCTTGATCTACCAGGTAATATGAAAATCAGTAACATTTTTAATGTGGAAGATCTTATCCCATACCATGGTGCCTCTACCATTACCCCCTTCTTCCCTGATAACCTTAAGGACTTACCTTTCACCCTTCATGAAACTGTTGATCCAACCCAACCACTTCCCCCACCTCCTTGCCACCTATACCTAAGGTCATGAGGAGAACTGAAGAAATTGAGGAAATCCTTGATGAGAGAATTGTATCCACACACAAAGGAGGCTCTCGAGAATTCTTGGTCAAATGGCGTGGACGCCCCGAAATTAACAACACTTTGATCACAGTACAAGAAGTCCAGCAACTAAACCCAGATCTGTTTGAGTACTATATGAGTTATAATTCACCGGAGATGAATTCCTCTAAGCCGGGGAGAGTTGATGGGGACATCCACGTGAGCGACTCCAACACAAGACTCAGCCACGTCTACATTCATTATGGTTGGAGGATGATCTCATAGAAGGAAACTAGAGGAGAAGAACAAGGAAAGAGGAAGGAAGGAAGAAGGGAGGAATCGCCCAACCTTCCCAGCACTGGTCGATTCCCTCTCTTCTTCCAATCGGCCAAGATTGTGTGAACCCCATCTGATTTATTATTTTAGTAGTTTTTATTTCCTAGTATCTTACTAATGTAGGAATAGATTTGACAAGTCAAACCAGCCCAAACTGCAGGAACTTTTAATCAGAAGAACAACCAGAACCAGCCCAATAAAATTTCAGAAAATTCATTGATCTCAACAATTTCAGAAATTATGTAACTGAATAATCAGCCAAGGAATTAAGGACTTAAATCACCAAATAATAAAACTAAACAATGAAATATACGACCAGCAACCAATCAGCAACATCCAGAACAAAGCGATTCAAAATTCTGGGCAGAAACCAGAATCGGCCAGAATAGAGAGAATTTTTATAACAATAAAATTCCAGGTCTGATTGACCCCAAATTAGGATGTAACCACCCTCTCAATAGGCCTAACACTCGACCAGAATAGGGGAGCCATCAGGTGGCTGGTTGGTCGGATCAATGAAAGATCAGGTAGGAGAAATCTGGGAAATTCGAAACCAGAAATTTAAAGAAGATCAGATCTGTTACCTGATTTGTTTGAACAGTAACAAACCTTTGAAAAGAAGACTTTGAAAGAGAAAAGGAACACTTGAAGAGGAACCTCTTGGACTTCACGCCGCAAAGAGTCGTTGGATCGAACACTAACCCAATACCTTGATCAAACACAAGGAAGTTCTCTTGCAGAGAAAAAAGCAGCAGCAGCAGCCATCTAGTTTGTCAAAATCGTGGCTCATTAAAAGAGCCATCAGCTTTATTTATAATAGTGATAGGGGTTACATGAAACAGAAACTAACTTTAGTTTCTAAAAACTGAAATAGGAAACTAAAAATTAGAAACTCAACTAGTTACTAAAATCTGAAAATAGAAACTTACAAAATAGAAAGTCTTAGTTGCTAAACTGGAAATAGAAACTAACTTATGACTGAAAATTAGAAACTAATTTAAGACTTCAAAATAGAAACTAAATTACTAACTAAATGACTAATTAGTAACCCCATCAGCAGCCTAAATCGTGGGCTGACTTGGACCAGATCTGGGTCGACCCAGTCAGCCACTTGGGTCGACCTTGGTCTTGGTTCTCCTTGTGTAAACCCTTGGTACTGCATCAGACCCTTGGTACTGCATCAGCTCTCCCCGACTTGAAAACATTCGACTCTGACGAATGGATAAGGGACATGTAGCGCTTATACAAGTCGGGATCAAGCCTCTTGAAATCATCAGCATGAATCCAAGTACAGTCACTACGGGGACGGCCTTTCCACTTGACAAGAAAAGTGTGATAACCGGTGCCACGGTGGGAGGTCTTGTAATTATCATCCAAGACGTCTTCAATAACTTCAGAAGTGGGTGGCTTCAGTTGAGGCAACCTCAGCATTTGTTCCGAGTCTCCATCATCTGAATGATGCCCAACATAAAGGTGAAGATCAGCCATATTAAACACGTTGCTTATGGTCATGTCATCAGGCAACTCAAGCACATAAGCATTAGGTGTTATACGTTTCAGCACCTTGTAGGGACCCATCTTTCGTGGATGTAGCTTGGTATTGACACCTTTCTGAAACCGTTCAGGATTTACTCAAATCATCACCATGTCCCCGAGTTTGAACTCCACATAGCGCCGATGACGATCAGTAGAAGCCTTATACACCTCATTGTTCAAGGCAATACGTCGTCGGACGTTGGCATGCACCTCAGTGATATGACGTAAGAACTCATCAGCTTCAATACTAACTCGAGCCTGGGGTGGGAGTGACATAAGGTCAATAGGCCGCTTAGGTTGGACTCCAAGCAAGATCTCAAAAGGAGTACGACCTGTTGTCCTATTCACTGAGCTGTTGTAGGTAAATTCTGCAATGTCAAGAATAGAAGGCCATGTCTTCTCATAGTCTCGAACCAAACATCTCAACAAGTTTCCCAAGCTATGGTTCACCACCTTTGTCTGTCCGTCTGTCTGTGGATGAAATACAGTTGAAAAGTTCAGCTTTATATTTGTCTTCAACCACAATGTCTTCCAAAAATAACTCATAAACTTAACGTCACGGTCTGATACAATACTAGTTGGCAGCCCATGTAGTCGTACTATTTCCTTGAAGAAGAGCTTTGCAACCTGATAAGCATCAAAAGTCTTACGACAAGGTATAAAATGAGCCATCTTAGAGAAACGGTCCACAACCACCATAATGGAATCATATCGTTCTCTAGTAGGGGGTAGTCCAAGAACAAAATCCATGCTAACATCAAGCCACAGTGCGTGAGGAATAGGTAGTGGGGAGTATAAACCTGTGTTTTGTATTCCCCCTTTTGCCAACTGACATACACGGCATCTCTTGATCACATGATCGACATCCTTTGCAATGCATGGCCAATAATATCGATCAGTCACCTGTGCAAGAGTCTTATCTTTCCCAAAATGTCCTCCTAATCCTCCTCCATGTAACTCTCGGATGATGTGATGACGTAGGGAAGAGTTTGGGATACAAAGCCGCGTGCCAAAGAACAAGTACCCATCATGAATAGAGTACTTTAAGTGCTGCCCACCTTGTTGTAACTCCATAAAGACAATGCTGAAATCAGAATCAGATGTATACTCACCTCGTATCTGATCTATGTTGATAACATGTGCTGAAAATGTGTTAAGTGTGAACACTTTCCGGCTAAGTGCATTAGCCACTGTATTCTCTTTTCCCGCCTTGTACTTCATAGCAAATACAAACTCCTACAAGTAAGCTACCCATTTGGCATGTCTGTGGCTAATCAATTTCTGTAAGTGAAGGTGCTTCAAGGCTTCATGATCAGTGTACAAAATGAACTCCTTACCAATGAGGTAGTGCCTCCAATGGCGTAGCACTTGTACGACTGCATACAACTCCAGATCATAAGTCGAATAGCGCTTCTTGGCCTCATTCAATTTTTCGCTATAAAAAGCGATGGGGTGTCCTCCTTGCATTATCACTCCTCCTAGCCCAACATGTGAAGCATCTGTAGCTACCTCAAATACTTTGTCAAAATCTAGTAGGCGTAGGATGGGTGCCTCGGTCATCTTCCTCTTCACAAGAGCGAAGGCTTTGGTCGCTGCAGCTGTCCATTCAAACTTCCCTTTACTCGACTTCATACATTCAGTGATGGGTGCCATTACTGCACTGAAGTTCCGAATAAATCTCCTATAGAAGGAAGCCAACCCATGGAAGCTACGGACTTCTGTTAGAGTCTTAGGTGTGGGCCAATCAGTGATGCTCTTGATCTTCTCCGGATCAGCTTCAACCCCCTTTAATGACACTATATATCCAAGGAATATAACCTTGGGCAGCATGAAGGAACACTTCTTGAGATTAATGTATAACTTCTCAACACGGAGTACTCTCAAGACTTGCCTCAAGTGATCCTGATGCTCTTCTTGGTTCTTACTGTATACCAGAATGTCATCAAAATAAACAACCAAAAAGCGACCAATGAAGGGACGAAGGGCCTGTGTCATCACCCTCATAAAAGTACTAGGTGCATTTGTCAGACCGAACGGCATGACTTTCCACTCATATAAGCCATCCTTGGTCTTAAAGGCGGTCTTCCACTCATCCCCAGAACGGATGCGAATCTGATGGTAGCCACTCCTCAGATCTAACTTGGAAAAGACCTTTGCCCCGGACAGCATATCCAACATATCATCTAGTCGTGGTATAGGAAACCTATACTTGACTGTTATCTTGTTGATAGCACGGCTGTCCACACACATACGCCAAGAACCATCCTTCTTTGGCGTGAGTAAAGCTGGTACGGCACAAGGACTTAAGCTCTCCTCAATGAAGCCCTTTTGTAGTAACCCATCCACTTGCCGTTTCAGCTCGGCATGCTCAGTAGGACTAAGTCTGTAAGCAGGAAGGTTGGGTAAAACCGAACCAGGTACCAAGTCAATGGCATGCTGGATGTCTCTCATGGGAGGCAACTCATCCGGGAGATCATCAGGGACTAAGTCAGAAAAATCAGACAGGAGCTCTCTGATAGGTGCACTATACGTTACCTCAGGTTGGGGGGTGACTTCCCTAGTAACAAGTGCCATAACCATTCCAGTCTCATGGCTTGTGCGTAAGAACTGTTTATGGGAAATAGTTAGCAACTCCTTTGTGGGCAGAACTAATACCTTCTCATTGTCAATGCCCTTCTGATTTGACCTTAATGATCTCTTCCGCCGTATTTCAGCCGGCACATTTACCGGATAGAAAGTTGTAGGAACACCCTTCCACATGAAAGTACACAGATTCTTCTTCCCTCCAACCATGGCATCATTGTCATACATCCAGGGACGACCAAGCAATACATCTGTGAGTTTCATTGGGATCACATCACACCAAACTTTCTCTTCATATCGATAAAGTTTCAAAGGAACTGAGCACCTCTTATTCACCTCTAAGGTATTACCATTCAGCAAGGATACCTTATAAGGCTGAGGATGTGGGTCAGCTTTCAAGGTTGCTTTCTTCACAAAGGCTTTAGAAACAACGTTGACACAACTGCCACTATCAATGATAATCTGACAAGTATGCTCACCTGACTTCATACGGCTGTAGAATATGCAGTTACGTCGCCAATCCTCTCCTTTGGTTTCAGCCACCAATATGCGAGTAACAATATTTATTCCCTGGATATCATCCTCATTAGTGTTTTCCATATCATAGTCATATCCACCATCATCATCATCATCTAATGGGTAGGGATAAAGAGCTGACTCATCCTCCTCATTGGAGTCTTCAACCTCAGCTACTGCATTAACCCTCTGCTTATGCGGACAAGACTTAGCAAAATGTCCTATCTCTTGACAATGGAAACACTGTACCTTATTACTACCTGTCGTGGGTGCCTTTCCTTTATGATCAGCTCGTGGAGGAAAAGTGGATTTTGGAGGTGCTGAGCTACTAGGTTTAGTGGCTGGAAAATTCTTCTTTGCCTCCCCAGCTTGGAAACCAAACCTTCTAACTGGCTGTGCTAGAAGCTCCTCTGCTCGTAAGGCCTTGTCAAAACAATCCCTCACTGAGTGCACTTCAACAACTCTGATACCCCTGTTGATTTCAACTCGTAATCCCAGTCGAAACCGAGATAACAGTTGCCTTTCATTCTCTCTTATGCCTGTACGAGAATAAAGTGCGTCAAACTTGTTCATGTACTCGGCAACAGTCATAGACCCTTGACGAAGAGAGTTCAGCTGGTCTTGTATGCGAGCTCTGAAGTTGCGTGGCAAGTATTTATCTGATAACTCAAGCTTCATCTCTTCCCAACTAGTAGGTTCTCTACCACGGTCTTCCAACTCTAGCTCATAGGTTCTCCACCACTCACGAGCAGCCCCAACTAGCTTAGCACGAGCTAGTTTCATCTTCCGTTCCTCAGGTAACTCATAATAGTCAAAATAGTCGTCTAGTGCCACTACCCAATCATAGAACAATTGGGGGTCATACCTCCCATCAAACTCCTTCAGATCGAGCTTGACCTTCTGTGAATCTCCAGAATACCTCTGTTGCACGGGACGCTCAGTCTCAAAATATCCTCTTACATGCTCTTCAAAAGTAGGTTGTGCTACCGGAACCCTCTGTGCTGCTCTCAGATTAGGGTTTGCTCTCCTATTAGCCAACTGAGTAACCACATTCATTGGAGTGTCCACTTCGGGTGTTGTACGTGAACTGCCAGTAGGCTGTTGGGGTGGGGTCTCTTCATTCAACAACCTGGCATCCAATTCAGCCTTCAACTCAGCCTTCAATTCAGTCCGTAAGGTTTTCCGTTCAGCCCTTATCTCAGTCCTCATAGTTTGTAGCATCTCCATAAGAGAAGCTAGGGTAGGGGTGTTGTTCCCAGCCATGCTCTGATACCACTTAATGTAGGAATAGATTTGAAAACAAAACCAGTCCCAAAACTGCAGGAACTTTTAAACTAAGAACAACCAAGAATAGCCAAAGTAAGGCAGCAATATAACATATCAGAATTAAGGAAGAAACATATTTTTGCAAATCAGAATTTCGAACCCAGAAACTGGAATTTATGAGTTCAGACTATAAACCAGATGAAAGCCTAACTTAGATATAGGAACATAAATCAGAATTTTATCCACAGAAACAGAAGAGGACAGAACTTCCAAAGACCAGAATTTTAAGAAAAAATAATTTTCTGCAACTGAATAATAACTAGGATTTAAGGGCTTAAATTCCCAACTAATGAGACCAATTCAGTGAAGAATAAACCAGCAACCAAACAACAATATTCAGAACAACTCAGATCATTATTCTGGGCAGAAATAAGAATCAACCAGAATAGAGAGAATTTTTATAACAATAAAATTCCAAGTCTGATTGACCCCAAATTAGGATCGAACCACCCTCTCAATAGGCTTAACACTCGACCAGAATAGGGGAGCCATCAGGTGGCTGGTTGGTCTGATCAGTGAAAGATCAGGTAGGAGAAATCTGAGAAATTCGAAACCAGAAATTTAAAGAAGATCAGATCTGTTACCTGATTTGTTTGAACAGTAACAAACCTTTGAAAAGAAGACTTTGAAAAAGAAAAGGAACATTTGAAGAGGAACCTCTTGGACTTCACGCCGTAAAGAGTCGTTGGATCGAACACCAACCCAATACCCTGATCAAACACAAGGAAGTTCTCTTGCAGAGAAAGCAGCAGCAGCCATGTAGTTTATCAAAATCGTGGCTCATTAAAAGAGCCATCATCTTTATTTATAACACTGATAAGGGTTACATAAAATAGAAACTAACTTTAGTTTCCAAAAACTGAAATAGGAAACTAAAAATTAGAAACTCAACTAGTTACTAAAACTGAAAATAGAAACTTACAAAATAGAAAGTCCTTTAGTTGCTAAACTGGAAATAGAAACTAATTTATGACTGAAAATTAGAAACTAAATAACCCCATCTAAAAAAGAAACTAAAGAAAAAGGAAACAAATCACTGAATCCCGTATGCAACCTTAGAACCCCTAGTTTAGACCCATAAAAGTAGCCCAATATACTCCAAACCACATGGACTGAAGGCCCAACACGTATACAACCCAACCCTAAGCTTATTCCTAATAAAACAAGCCTAGTTTGGTGAAGAATCTGCATCACATACTCATCTTCTTCCTGAAGCAATTGTTCAAGAGATGCAATGGAAGGTTAAAGAGTCCCTCTCAAGAAGGCAGTTAATTATGATGAGTGACAAGGATCATGAGACAGTTGCGGCGGCGTGCCCCACCGGAAACCCCATCGACGACTGCTGGCGATGTGGCCCCAATTGGGCATCCAACCGCCAGCAGTTGGCCTCTTGTGGCTTCGGTTTTGGCCGTGATGCACTCGGCGGCCAAGGCGGCCCTGTCTACATTGTCACTGACTCGTCCGATGATGATGCCTCCTTGAATAAGCCCGGCACGTTCCGGTATGGTGTGTCCTTAAATCAACCTCTTTGGATCATCTTCTCAAGTGATATGACTATAAGGCTGAAGGACAAGCTAATGATGAGTAGCTTCAAGACCATCGACGGCCGTGGTGCAGACATGGTTACTTCCACATCGTTGTGGACTTCGGGCATGCAAGTGACAGTGGCATTGAACCATTTTGATGAAGGGTTGGAGCAGAGGATGCCGAGGTGCAGACATGGTTACTTCCACATCGTCAATAACGATTACATGGAATGGGGGATGTATGCCGTTGGTGGGAGCGCAAACCCAACAATAAACAGTCAGGGGAACCGGTACATGGCGCCAGCAAACCCGAACGCAAAAGAGGTGACAAGGATATTGGACGACACAATAGGAGACAGTGAGTGGATGAAGTGGGATTGGAGAAGTGAGGGGGACATATTGGTTAATGGAGCCTTCTTTGCCCCCTCAGGGGATGGTTCTGGGGTTAAGTATGCACTGGCATCTAGTACTGACCCCAAGTCAGCTATGATAATTGATCAGTTGACCATCAATGCCGGTGTATTGGGTCCCACCATTGGTGGCAGTGGGCCATTGACCGGTACCGGGACTGGTGTAGGAGCAGCTGCGGGTTCGGGCACAGGTGAGGGTTGGGGAATACCATTAGTTGGACGAACTGTTTATGGCGGCAGTGTTACTGCACCATTGCCACCCTCCATTTTCTTTTCTTTTCTAATGGTTATACTATGTCATCTTTACGTTTGTATCCTTTAATCTCGTTTTTTTTTTTGGGGTGCAATTTGCAACGCTTTTTAGTTATAGGAAATATGTATTTGGGCCATTTTTCATCTGATGATTACTTATGGTGGTTACGACTCCCAGATGAAAATAACTTGGGATCAAATAAAATAGATATATAACCATAATATTTGACACATGTAAATTTATCTTTACACATTTGTACACTTATTTTAACATTTTTTGATGAATACTTTTCTTTTTCTTCTTTTTCATTATTTTGGCTAGGTTTCTCATTTTCCTTAATGGGTGTTGAGTCTAATGAGTTATATTTAATCTAGCAATCCTATGTATATATGAATGCAATTATCTAAATGTATGGTTAGCAAAACAATATATGAATGTTTCCAAATATATTCTAAAATTGTGAACATGGTTTTAATTATGGATTTGTTTTCCTTCCCTCATGGTTAAGAGTCTTTTCACCATTAGAGATGTTATGGCTGGGACCGCTTGGTTCATCATTAATTCTCAACACCCCTCTCTCTTATTACAAGAGGTTGAAAATAACCTTCCGCAATAATTTTACCTTCGCCAATACAATACAGTACAATACAATACAATACAATACAATACAATAATTGAGATTTCTCTCTTCATCATGGATGAAAAGATAGTGTGGGCCTTTACAAATTTATTATTTTGTTACCGAGCTTTTAATAAAGATATCTTGGGAGGTCATTAGTAGATTTTTATTGTGAAGCATGTAATGTCATCTTTGCAAACCATTGTCCAAGCAAGAAACACATTAAACAAGATCCAGCAAAAGAGTGCATATACATTCCATCAGAGTTCTTCATAGATTCTACAAATCTCTTCTAGGTTCTGCAAAAGGGTGACCAAGCACGTTTCTCATTAGAGCCCCTGCAGCCTGTATATCATATGTGATCAGCATCAAAAACAATTTGAACGACTAAATTTTTTATATACAGCGATAGTGTTCTTTTTCTTCAACACACAAACACCTAAGAGGAAAGGCTGTTTCATCTCCTTTTACTTTATTTCAAATTCTTTGGCTTTTCAATGCACTCACAGCCTGAGAGACCCAGCGGCACCGCACCTGGAAGTTTCACCACTGAAACTAGTGGTTGGTTCCAGCTTGCCCAATCTCATAGGGGTCACACCACCTCTTGTAAGTTATGGGAAGCAATGAGTGCTTAACGATGCTGACGGCACATCTCACAAATGGTACCAGACACTGTATTAGCAAAGGTACAGTGTTCACACGACCAACAGCCTGAGTCATCCAAGTTTCTGCTAGGGCCACTAGATTTGGATGATGTTCCCTTTCCCCTTCCACCTCTACCCTTGCCACCCAAGTTCTTCGAGCTCCCTGCCCTGCTGCAAGCACCATGGCTGTCAACATCTGACAGACCATTCTCCAATGCCCGTACCAAGTTTTCAAAGTAATTCCGTGTCACGCTGCAACTCAAAATAGACAGTAGAGAAACAATTAAGAAACCACATTATCTACTGGCAACGTCCAACAGAAAATATTACAGTATCTACAAGCATGATGCTACAATAAGCAGCTAGCCATCTATGAAGAACCTGTTATTCACACGGGATGCAGTCATTGTTTCGGGTATGTTTCAATCAGCCCAGATCATTGCCACCTAATCTATCAAATTTATTCCCCAACATACCCCATAATTTGTTGAGATTTCCAAAGAAATTGACCAGCTGGTTATAATTTATCAGGACAACCTTTTGACCAAGGTATATTCCACAAAAAACTTAAGCTATGTACTCTCAGGCCCCTGGGTCCACCAAAAATGCACAAAAGAATAGAAAGCCTGCTGACAATAGGACATCACCAACAACTAACATTTTGGACCATAAAACTAACTAATTATGCCCAGTGCCAATACTACTGGGTTTCATTTTTTCTCCTTTTTTCCCGCCCCAAAATTCTCAAACAGATAAGCGAGTGTGCTTCTAAAACAGTGTATCAATTTTCTCTCACTGCCTTCTTTTTCCATTTTTTTATTTGGCAGAAAGAGAGCTGTGTCCATGGATAAACCAAATCCAGAAAGCAAGTACAATTGATGCAGTTCAAAAGAACAAGAAGGCCAGCAGCAAACCACGAACTGAACAAGATGTAATCAAACTTATGGTTGACGCAACACAACAAAAAACACGAAGAGAAAGAGGAAAGTAAGTACAAGGGGGAAATTCACTGATAACCTTAAGGAGTGGCAGCAAAACTTTTGATTGATGCAGCTCAAGAGGAAAGCAATCCCTAGAAGCCAACAGATCAAATGAATATTGTGGGACGGTGAAATTCGTTGATAGTTGGAATAAATATGTTCCTAGCATAGCACGTAAGGACTGTACGTGCATAAAGTAGCTACAGTTGTAATGAATCCCATTGATAAATTGGTCTTATGGAAATTTGAGTCTGATACATCAACAGTCTACTCAATATCTGCACCTGAAGGATAGTATGAGAGCTAAGCGGACAGCCAGCTAGGTAAGATTGGAGCAACATCACATGAGAACATATTACCCATCCTGGGACAAGGGACGGGTAATGACCTCTCGATCAACTTACTGCAGCCCAGGAAGGCAGTGGAAGGGGAAGGAAGGGGAGGACTGGGGTGCGGAATGTGGAATGTGGAAGGACAGCAGAACGGAAAGAGAGAATTTTCTCGGGTTGGCTCTCTCTCCGCCCCTTTAGACAGTTGGGCGCAGGAGCATGCAATCAAACTGCATTGGTCCACCCTCGGTCATTCCAGCAATTACCAATAAAAAAGCGAAGAAAATGACTACAGCTATCAATAAGAGAACTTATCTATTGTTCTGGATTAACTAAGCATGCCCTTGCTGCCGATATCTTATCTTCTAATATTTGGAAACCCACCCCCCCCCCGGGTTCCTTCATGGGTCCAGCTTTTTAATATTTGGAACTCTTTGCCAGTCATCCCTGGAGCTCGGCAGCGGAGGCATGATACTATTCTCTAGACCCCTTCCCCTTCGGGACTCTTTAGTGCTAGGGCTGCTTGGGATTTTTCCAGGGTTCCTGTCCCCTCCTCCCTTTGGCACAAGTTTATTTGGTTCAAACATCACATCCCCTGTCAAAGTTTTACGGCTTGGCATGTATTCACCAAGTGATGCAGTTGTGCGATGGATTTAGAAATATCTTTTATTTCCATTCTTTTTTACAGTTAGAATTAGTATGGTAGATTTTTATTTGAGTGAGAATTTTATTTCTATCTTAGTTCAGATGCAATATTTGTCCAATTTCAATTAGGAAAGTAGGTTTATCTTCAAGTCTTTAAATAGTGTTATTGTACCCAAATTGAGATTAGAATTGAATGAATTTGAGAATTATGTTTTGGTTGAAATTATGGCTGCCGTGGGCTGCTTATCTCTTGTTCTCCTTCTCTGAAGTTCTCTCTTTGAACTCCTCTTTTTTCCTTCTTAACTTCTTCTTTTCTCTGATATTTTTCCCTTTTTCTTTGCTGATTACTTCCCAAACCTGAGAATACCCTGTTCTGGCCGGTAGTTACAGCCCTCTTGAAGCTGATCGAACTCCCTCTCCGTTGATCTGTTTGGTCTGAGATTTGGAACGAAGGAAGCCCCTTCATAGTCGACTTGAGGCCTAAAACCTTAAGCCCCAATAACACACCCTTGGTTGGATCGAGCTCTGCAAGCAGGCTGACCCTCCTTCCGCAGCGGCTGTTTCAGACATCAAGTACCTTTCTCCGTTGTGTTGCTTGGGCAGCTTATGAAGTTTAACTAATAGAGAACTCTGATGGCAACCTATCCTTGCAGTTTCGAAGCCAACAGAGAGCCCACGAAGGAATTCTCCCTCCTAAACCAGAAACTGGTTTCCGCCTTTGGTTAGAGTCGTAAGGAGGAAGAAGGTGATTTCTTCTTTTTATTCTTAAGTGACCTAATTTTCTATATTTACAGTTAACCCCCTCTTTTTCCTAAATTTGTGTTTTGTTATTCCCCTCATCTTTTGTAATTCCAAATTACCCCCCATTTTTTATTTTCTATTTCAGTTTGACCTCAGTATCTGTTTTCTTCACTTTCAAGTGCTTGAATTGCCACTGAAATTACAAGAATTCCACTCAACCAATAAATTGAGTTATTTTGTTATTCTTGTGGGCCCTAAGCGATCCGATTTCAATCTTCGGAATCCGGATCCGCATCACCAAGTGTCTGCCTACACAAGCTTTTCTCATTCAGAAAAGTATTCCTACCCCTCCTTGTGCTATCTCTATCGTGATGCACCGAAGGACAATAATCATCTCGTTTTTTCCTATCCTATCCTATCCTCCTCTATATGGAAATGGATGCTTGCCAAATGTTGGCCTTCTAGTAGTGGAATTCTCCGATTTCAGAGGGAGTGGATTTGGATGAATAAGGCATTTCAAGGGAAGACTATTTGTGATATTGTAAGCAAACTTGCTTTTTGTGCTACAAAAAATCAAATCTGGATGGAGAGAAATCATAGGAAATGGACCTACAACTTTCGGCCTCTTGGGAAGATTTGGGCCTCCATCTTCTTAATGTCAAAGCCAAGATTTCCAATGTTTTATCCTCTTATAATCCCTCCCTAAGAAATTGTCACATTGTTGCTTCCTGGGAGGTTCCTAGCTCAATGACCAGGACTCCAACCCCTCTTTGAGGATTGGTTTTGTTTGCCTTCCTTTCTCTACCCCCCCCCCCCCCAATTAGGGTTGTATCTTCTTCCTGTTTTGTATTGAAATATTAATTCACCCAAAAAGAATATGTATAATTTAGAATGTCCAATGAATTATATGGGCCATGGGCTTAATATTTTTGGGTTTAATCATATAATGGACCAATTATGTAATAACAAATATTAGGGATTTAAGTCCTCTACAGGATTTAAGTTAGTTTCCATTTCGTTAATGTTTTAGAATAGTTTCTATTTTGAAGAAGACTTAAGTTGTAAGGGATTCTCCCGACAATGCATAGAGGTTTCCTATTTTCTTATTTCCATAAAATTATTATTAAAAAAAAATAATTAGTAATTTAATTCCAGGTTCAAAATGCCATTTGGATCACTATGGGCCTACCAAATCAACACAACTACTCAAATAATGAGGTTGATGGCAATTTTGTAGTTCAATGGAAGTTTAGAAATTTATAAGATTGAGGATAGAACTGAACACTGTAATAAAGAAAGGGCGTAATGGTAAAAACAGCATTAGGGGCATTTCTGTGAATTGATGAACAGTCTCAGCACTAGTGTCATCTTCTATGTTCAGTCTCAGCAGTAATCAGTTTCAAGCAAATCAACAATGCTCCCTAATATGGTCTCAATCCTCCCTAGGGTTTGGATCATGAATTGCAACCCTTGAGCATATCGACTCCAGCCAACAAGTCTTCAAGATAACCAACAAAAGAATGAATTATCCATACCTGAAACTAAGCATGGTGGTAGGATAGAAACCAGGCATACAATTGTTGCCCCAACTCATATCCTTCTTCTATCATCAATCTTTTGTCTTCTTCCTTATTCTTATTTCTATCCTCTCTTCTTCTCGCAAGGTCATTTTTGTGTTTTCGCTTTCATGGCTTAGTTGCTATTTTCTTCTAGTAGCTGTTTTTTCTGTTACCACGAAATCTAAGCTTCTATTTTAAGTTAGTTACTCTTTTGGTTTCCCTTTGATTTCTTCAAATTGGGTTCCTACTTGCTATTTTCTGTTAGTTACTATTGAATGGGATAATGACTTATGTCTAATATAACACCAGCCTCTTTATTTATAACAATAGAGAGAAGGTTCTAGACAATTACAAAGACTATTAAACCCCTTATGGTCCGTTTGGTAACTAGCACTTTCCCTAAAACTCATTATTACAACACTCCCCCTCAAGTTGGTGCATAGATATCACATATGTCCAACTTGCAGAAAATAGGATGAAAGATCTTACTACTAAGACCTTTAGTAAATACATCATCCAGTTGTTCATTATTGAGAACAAAAGGCACAGTGATAAGGCCCATATCCAGCTTCTCTATGATGAAGTGTCGATCGATCTCCACATGCTTGGTTCGATCACGCTGGACAGGGTTGTGAGCAATGCTAATGGTAGATTTGCTATCACAAAAGAGCTTCATAGGAAGAGTAGCAGGAACAACCAAATTAGTGAGAAGACCATGAAGCCATAGGAGCTCACAAATGCCATGTGCCATAGCATTGAACTCTGCTTCAGCACTTGAACGGGCAACCACATCTTGCTTCTTACTACGCCATGTAACAAGGTTACCACCAACAAAGGTGCAATAACCAGTAGTAGACCTGCGGTCATTAAAGAAACCTGCCCAATCCGTATCTGTGAAGGCCTCCACCCTAAGGTGATCACGAGGAGAAAAAAGGATGCCACGTCCTGGGGCAAATTTCAAGTACTGGAGAATACGCAACACAGCTTTCATGTGAATCAAGTAAGGATCATGCATGTACTAACTAACCAGGCTGACGGTAAATGCTATGCCAGGGCATGTATGAGAGAGATAGAGATCAACCGCCCCCACTAATCTCTGATATCTCCCCTTATCTACTGGATCACCTTCCTTGCTACTCAGTGACCATTAGCTTCAATAGGAGTGTCTGCCGGCTTACACCCCAACATGCCTGTCTCAGAGAGAAGATCAAGTACATACTTCCGCTGAGACAACTAGATCCCACGAAAAGACCTGACAACTTCAATGCTGAGGAAGTAACGAAGTTGTCCTGGGTCTTTGATCTCGAATTCCTCACTCAAGTATCTCTTAAGGCAAGAGATTTTTGTTAGATCGTCACCAGTAACAATAATATCATCTACATAGACTATTAGGATAGCAATCTTTCCACTAGATCTCTTGATGAACAGAGTGTGGTCAGCATTGCTTTGAGAGTAACCTCTAGCGACCATAGCCTTATGAAAACTTCTGAACCAAGCACGAGGGGATAGCTCCAGCCCATACAGAGCACGCTTCAGCTTGCATACCTTCCCTTGGGTTTCAGAGCAAGTGAACCCAGGAAGAATGTCCATATACACTTCCTCCTGAAGTTCCCTATGAAGGATGGCATTCTTCAAATCTAACTGCTGGAGAAACCAACTAAGTTGGCGGCACAAGCCAAGATAACACGAATTGAGTTCATCTTAGCAACTAGAGCAAAAGTCTCCTAGTAGTCAATCCCAAAAGTCTGTGTGAAGCCTTTGGCAACAAGTCTAGCCTTGTACGGATTCACTGTACCATCAGCCTTTCGTTTTACTATGAAGACCCATTTGCACCCAACTGTCTTCTTTTGTGAGGGAAGACACACCAGATCCCATCTGTCATTCTTCTTCAGAGCCTGCATCTCTTCAACCACAGCTGCCTGCCATTATGAGTCTGCACTTGCTTCCTGCCAAGTATAAGGAATGGACACAGAGAAAAGAGAAGACACAAAACTATAGTAGGAAGGAGAGAGTGAGTCATAAGAAACAGTTTTAGCAATAGGATGTAAAGTACAAGACCTAATGCCTTTACGAACAGCAATAAGCAACTCAAGAGACTGATCAACAGAAGGAGAAGGAGAATTACTAGGGTCCAAGGGGACAAGATCTGGCTTGAGAGAAGACGACTGGCATGGTAGGGTAGACGCCATGATGTGTAGTGGTCTGAGTCTACTCTCTGTGACTATACACGTATCTCTAGCCGAGGCGCAGTAGAAGTAGGAATGTCACTCTCCCCTTGAAACGGGATACTAGCAGAGAGCAATTTCAACAGACAGCGACACATATTCCACAATGGAAGGAGACTCCCCCTGAATAAGTGTCGCAGTGTAGTATGACGTAGATTCGTGAAAGACAACATCCATAATCACAAACCAACGCCGAGTAGGAGGATGAAAACACAGATAGCCTTTCTGAGTAGGAGCATACCCCAGAAAAATGCATCGGAGACCACGAGGATCAAACTTTCCGTAAGGATGATGATCTCGAGCATAGAAAACACTACCGAATACCTTAGGAAGAAAAGGAAAAGCAACGGAACCTTGGAGAAGATCCAGAGGGGAGCAAAAGGCATGACCCAAGAAGGCATTCGGTTGATAAGAAAGGCAGCAGTGAGAATTGCGTCACTCCAATACTAGGGAGGAACATGCATCTCAAACATAAGAGAGCATGCTACCTCACAAAGGTGACGATTTTTCCGCTCAGCAACTCCATTCTAAGCCAGAGTATCCACACTAGTTTGATGAATCATCCCATGATCGGAAAGGTAAGTTTGAAAGGACCCTTCAAAGTATTCTCGGCCATTGTCACTTCGAAGGATCTTAATGGTAGCACCAAACTGAGTCTGAACCATGTGGTGAAACTGCTGAAAGCAATAAGTCTCTCCCTTGATTCGCATCATATAAACCCAAGTAGTCCGAGAATGATAATCAATAAAAGAGACAAACCACCGATAACCATTAACAAAAACATAGCAGGATGGACCCCAAATATCAGAATATATCAATGAAAAAGGAGTGGCACTTTTATTTCCAGAAATAGAATAAGTGATTCGAATTTGTTTGGCCAAAACACATGCCTCACAAAAAAACTGACTTGAATTACAATTTTTAAAGGAAGGAAAAACTCTAGCCAAAGTTCCCAAAGGGGGATATCCCAATCGACGATGCCATTGTAATAACTCAAAAATGGGAGGTGGCGTAGAAGATGTTTAAAGAGCCTGACCAGAGACCAACGCCGAGTCATCATCAAGCAAATACAGACCAGTACGTACCCTACCAGAGCCAATCGTTGCCCCTGTCACCAGATCCTGAAAAACACAATGAGATAGGAAAAATGTGACTTTGCAATTAAGACTGGAAGTAAGACTACTAATGGACAAAAGGATAGTCGGAAAAGAAAGAACATGCAATACAGTAGAAAGGGATAAAGATGGGGTACAGCCAACAGAGCCCTTCCCCAGAATAGTGGAATAAGTCCCATTAGCCAATTTGACATTACCATTACCTAGACAAGTAGTGTACTATGAAAAAAGAGACAAGTGGCCTATCATATGATCAGACGCCCCAGAGTCTCGACCTATTGTATGATCAAAAGCCTCAGAGTCTATAATCCAAGGGGTAGAAGGGACAGACATAGTATGGCCACAAAAGGAGATACCTGACCCAGAAGGGGTGGAATGAGTAGAGCTCGCAGTGGCAGATGCAAGAGTGGACATGTCAAGAGGCGTCGGAGGGCAGTAAGCTCGTCAAATGATAGCGAGGCTACTGAGGAGCTACGAGTAAAGTCAAAGTCAGGGCTCTTAGTATAGTTGGCCTGCCCAAAAGTACCGACACGACCCTTCCCTCGCCCTTTTCCAGATGTATCAACAGAACGACCATGAAGCTTCCAGCAGTGCTCCTTGGTGTGACGCTCCTTCCCACAGTAATCACACTTCATTGGAGTCATAGTAGAGAAGCCACCAACTGTGGGGCTACACTAAGAGACTGAGTGCCAAAAACAAGTGCAAATCTCTCAGTAAGAGTGACAGCTTGCTGTGGAAGCATAGTGGTAAGTCAACTGTCCTCAAGTTGGATCACAGCATAAGCTTGATCCAAGGTAAGAAAGGGGTCACAACTCAAAACCTGGGACCGCAATTGATCAAACTCCACATTCAGACCTGCCAGAAAGTCATAAACCCTGATTGTCCTCTCGCTTCTAAAACTTGGTGACATCTTCAGCGGTAGAAGTATACTCATAAAAATCCAAATCAGTCCATAGTGACCGCAACTCATAGTAGTACTGTGACAGAATGAGCCCTCTCTGCCTCAGATCACGATCCTTCTGGCGAAGCTCAAAGACCTGAGCATCATTCCCTGCCTAGGAATAGATATCCTGGATATACTTCCAGATCTTCACAGCGGAGTCGAGGAGATAGCCACACGAAACCTGTGGCAACATGGAGTTGACAAGGAAGCCCATAACCAGAGAGTTGACACACTCCCACTTGTCAATCTCAGTACCGGTGATCAGACGCTTCGTGGTCCCAGTGAGGTACCTGTAATAACCACGGGACTTGATGGAGATGCAAACCGAGCATGACAACATAAAGTAGTTTGTGCCATCAAACTTGATAGCACAAGGAGGAAAGATAGGAAGAGTCGTGGTGTCTCCGCCAGTAGAAGCAGATGAGATGGTAGACATAGTTGCTACTCAAGGGGGCTGTGCAAATAGAAGAGACAAGCCGGAGATAGAAAAAGCACCAAAATAATCAAAAAAAGCTAGTAAACCCAAAAATCGATAAAGGGTAAAACCCTGAGAAGATAGCTCTAGAACAGAGACCGAAAAAAAGGTTCTGGGTCTCTCAGATCATTGTAGAAGAGAGTCTGAGAGCCCAAGTGACGGATAGGTGGAGGCTAGAAACCCTCTTAGTGGTTTAAGAAGCTCCCACCACGAGAGAGAAGCAGATGAAGAGAAATGGAGGGAGACGCAGACGGAGGCGTTGGGGGAGAGAGAAATGAGAAAGAGGCGAAGAGATGGAGAAGAGGGAAAGCCCTTAGGGTTTTGGATCCTAAAGCTCTAATACCATGTTGAATGGAGTAATGACTTGTGTCTAATATGACACTAGTCCTCTTTATTTATAACAATGGAGAGAAGGTTTTAGAGAATTACAAAGCCAATTAAACCCCTTAGGATCCGTTTGGTAACTGGCACTTTCCCTAAAACCCATTATTACAACAGTTCTAAATCTAGTCTCTTCTGGTGACTTGTTATTTTTTAGACTAGTCATATCTTCAAACCTGACCATTAGATCAACCAATATAAGATTTTAGACAAGTTCTCCGTGACAAATCGACCATTCAACCATAATTTCGTGCATATCTGAGTTTGTCCCAACACCTTCGATCCTGTCACAAGTTGATGTCCCACTGGACTTCACTGGTTCGAGGTTAGCACTGCATCAACAACTCAGCCTTATCCCAACTAAATGGGGTCGGCTGCATGGATCCTTGCCTCCAATCAGGTCTATTCGAGGTCACTAACAATGGATCTTTATTCACAGTCATGAGTAACCAGTAAATGGGGCTCATTACTCTCAAATACCAAAAAATTGTTTCTTAGAGCAGGAACCGTAGTTTTACCCTTTTGACCAGGATAAAGCTATACTTTTCCTGCAATCCTGCTCCCAAGTATCCTAAGTCTATCAAATTCTAACCAGAAAGTTTCTAGCAAGTTACCTGGTCAGCCCGGCAAGTTTTGTGCGGAAATCATTGAAGCCTGCAGCTGGGCCATCAGTGTTCAGGTAAACTTGTAGTTCCTTCTCCGCACATTGATGAAGCCTTTCTAATCCAGACTCCGCTTCACCTACCACAAAAGCAGAGATTTCATTCGTATAAGCCCACAAAAAAAAAAAAAAAAAAAAAAAAAGGAATTTGGTTTGAAGGAAAGACTACCTTGTAAGTACTCAAAGAACTGTCTCTTAGCATGTTCATTCTCAGGAAGATAATATCCATAGGCATAGGTCCACTTCAGAACCCGCCTACATTCAACTATCTGAACATACAAATGTTGTCAGAAGAGATGATAAGGACGACCCAAATGTGAAGAAGATGGGGCTTATTTACCTGTAGCCAGGCCTCTGTAATGAATTTGAGCTGTGACTCAGGTTGGGACTGCTTGTCACTAAGCTTTTCAAGCTGTAGAAGAGAATACCATTAACCCACTATAAACTATGGTGGGCACACATTAATTTGATTTCTTGGCAAGGTACAACAAACATAACATGAGATAGAGACAAGATTGCTTAACCCATGCAGAGGACAGAAGCCACCCTGAAACCTACCTCTAAAATGAATTACTGCAAACATCCAGTATTCAAATAAACAATTGTGTTTAGATTCATTTGTCTTATCAACATAAAAATACTCCATACACACCGCTGGCGGAAAGAGAAACACAATTAGGTGAAACCACAGCAGATAAAGAAAATATGATACATAGGAAGCACCTGTCTACCCACCACTTTTAGTATTCATTTTCTAGTATAGATCTGGTGGACAAAACGCTAAAAAATTCTTCCACCGTTTAGTTTAGTTTGAGTTTCTACTATGCACAACAAAAGGTCAAAACATATCATAAGACATTGTGAGCGTCTTGCACAAATGGACTTCATTGGATACAACCCCTTGAAAATCAGAACTTTTAACAGAATATCAGGGCATTCTTAGCTACAACACACAAAGATAAAAAGAAAATAGCTTACTTGAACAGTTTGCATTTGATGTAAATCTGCCAAAGCCTTTTGCCTTGACTGCAGAAAACAAAATTTAATCAAGTCAATTTCAGCTATTTGCTTTAAAAAAATATTGGTACAAAAGCTTCAAACAAGAAAATACGAATATTATGCAATTATAAGCAACAAAACATCAATTTTGCAAATAAAGAACAACAAACATAAAGTGCTGGTGAATTTTACAGTTGTAATTATCTTCTCCTATTTCCTCTCTGAACCTCTGACAGAGTTCTGAATATGGTGAATCAGTAAAGGTAAAACAAGTATAGAGATATCTGATCAAAATTGTCTGAGGGTAATAGGCAACTTACATGCAACTTCTTTAATAAGTAAATATAACCAAAATAGACTTCAGTTACCACTAAAGATAAACTAGCAATGTAGCAATTTCAAAATGTGGTCATGAGGGAATTTAATACTTTAGCACCCAGGATAACCACGGCAGCTCCAGCAATTCTTGACCACATAGAAATATTTATTTTCAACACTCGTATCAAAACCAGGTTTTCACTCCAGCCATCTCTACTATTATCAAACTTGGGAAAAAATTTCATCACTGGTTCCCATTATGCAGAAGAAGAAGTACATATTTCCAGCATCCATAAAATTTTCACTAATGAACTAAGTGTAACAGTTCCCTGGAAAGGCCAGTCCTTGCTCTGCTCTCATACGCAAATTTAAAGAGCTTTACGGTGATTATAGTCATGTTTCAGTTGCATCTACATCTTTTTCAAGAAATGGAATACAGTCTTTTGTTGTTGCTGATTCAGAAAAAACAAAAATTCAAAAGAGCATTTGGCTGCTGATTCTGAAATTATCTTATCTTTTTCTTTCTTTTGTCGAAATGCAGAGTAGTATCAGGAAAAAGAATCAAATATGTGATCCTTCTGAACATCCTTGGTTCTCACTCAGAACCCATAAAATTTATTTTCTTTACACCGCCAGGAAAAAAAGTACACTACCAAATGAACATGTTAGAACTCAATCACAACTCACAAGGAATACTCTAGTTTATTTTCTCTACAAATACGCTAATCATAATAAGCAACATTACCATCATCTGTCATAATAAAAAGTGTTTTACTTGTTTGTGCAAATAAAGGTATTACAGGTGCATAAGTTGAGCGCACTCTCAACTACACCAAATATCAAAACATAGCAAGGAAATAAAAGATAACAGTATTCCAGCTGAAGGAATGATTCAGTCTACAGAAGAAAAATAGCTACAAAGGAGACCACGTCAAAGCTACAAGAATTTCAAGAAACATACCGACTGGTTGGTTGCCCAACGCTCATAATAATGAGTATATCTCTCTAGAGAATTTTTAGCCATCTCTCGTCTTTTCTCAGTCTCATCATACTGTAATCAATAGCATGCAAAAAAACATTTACTGCAGCTCTTAATCACAGATACCATATTAAAAAGGTGAAAGAACAGAAACCAAAAACAAAATCTTACAGCTCCCTCTTGCTTTGCGGTCTCGTAGCGGTTACATGCATAAAAACCACCTGTTCTCTCACCATGATCTGACCATGCACCAAGGCACAGCCTGCAATCACATAAAGTCAATGCCATGCATAAAGAAAACTGAAGTAGAATGGACTGTAGAACAAAGGGGAAGTTAACTGGCAGAAACGCATTCATATAAAATATTTCGACTTATAAAACTATACTTCCACTGATTCCACAACTGATGACTTAAATTTACACTGGAAAAGGAAACTGATCACTTCATAGATTAAGAATATCTTACCAGCAAAACTCAAATTTACAAGGAGGCGTGCATGTAATATGCATACAGCCCTGGTTTTTCTCAATTGGGCGCTTGCATTTGGGACAAGGCTTGGAATTAGCTAATATCCTGAAAATCATATCAGCAACATAGATTAGCATATTGTAAAACATAAAAACAGCAAGAAAATGAAGACAATTGCCAAGATAGAATAGCCTTGTGTAAGAGATGCAAGGAAGGGAACACAATGAACTCATAAATCACCAACTGATTCAAGGATTAATCAACTAGATACGGTTCTAGGAAACAAAAACATTGTAAGCATTGACAAAGTATGTAAGCACCTATAGATATTTCTCCGCTCATGAAGAAGGTACCAAACATTAATTGAAGGGCACTCCATGTAGTACATAATAATTATTCGCTATGACTCCATACCTACAACTGTCTAAGCACATAGCACTTGCATCCAAGTTCCAAGTTCTCTTGAAAACTTCTATTGCACCACAACAAACTACCATATTCAAACTATATGCTGTTGTAATTCTTCCACTTCCCAGTACACTCAGCAAAAGGAATTAACAATGTCGGGAACCAACCCACACACACACACACACTCTTATCCAAAATAATTTAGTAAAAATGCTCCAAAGCTAGTTCTGAACATTTATATATATGATATTAGCCAATCATATGGAAATAATATTGGAAAAATTAATTTACATTTGCACAGAGACAGCAAGGACGTTTTCCATCCAAGATCATATTCATGGAGTGATTCGGAATAGAAATGTAAACAACTAAACAAACCTAATGATGAGCATGCACAAATGCAGTAACTTTTGACATATCTAATAGGAGAAAATGAAGCCACCAGAGACTATTTACACTACCAATTCATATTTTCAGATTCAGCACTATTCTTCAAAATCCATCTAGCCACAGTACCGCAGTCCACTGGTCGATGAGCTTCCTCTGTACACTGCAAGATAAAATTCAAAAGAAAAATTGAAGAACTTTCATATTTTTTATAGGAATTACAAGAAAGCGCATATACTTTGTCAAACCATTCAGAAGGCACTTACATTCCAGCAAAAACTATATGAGCAGTGGCATGAAACATCATAGCTTCCACTTCCAACAACAAAATCTACTGCATATTCACAGCCTGGAGCAGGACACCATTTTGTCTGCAAAAGAAGGAAAATCGCAAAGGGCAGTCAGGCAGATGAAGACAATGCAAAACTGCCTAATAATTTCTCTAGATGATCAGTAGGAAAGGTAATTTAATGAAGGTCTATTGTATCAAAACTAAAGAATCTTTGCCTTTCTTCTATTTTCCTTACAAGGCATATGTTCGGGAAGCAAAGGAATAGAAGAAAAATTGCATAAATGTTGCATATACTGATATTCATGTACCTTCCTATTGTCTTCAATATAAGATCTAAGAAGGTAACGAGAATACTTCTCCTTATCATCATTAGAAGCCAACGGATTGATCATATCTTGACCAACAGAAGCACCACATGATGGATCAGGACATCGCAACATCAAACATCCAGGACCATCATTAATTGAGGTACTAATGTACCCTGCCAGAAAGAAAGTACTTTAATATCAACAGCAGAAGCAGATGGGTTCCACAGCATGAGAACACACATACACTCACTCAGACAACCTGTGCCATGTGAGAGAGAGAGAGAGAGAGAGAGCTCAATGAGAGAAATTGTACCAATGCTATAATGTTTTAGGTCCAGAAATATTATACTCTCAGACAACCTGTGCCATACCAACTTATAAAGGCAATTATCTTCAACACTAGAGACCATAAGTTACTTGGAAAACACATATCTACCATGATGCCACATGTTTAAGTCCAGCTTCCATACTAAGTGCAAATAGATAATGCAGAAGTGTAGCAGAATAGCCAGATTTCTAGGCCTTGCACAACAGTCAAACCTAATTTGAGCCATATGGATAGATGATGGGAGCTCCCTTATCATTAACCATATATTCAATTTGGTAACCCAAAATATCATTTGGCCCACCATACATTGAACATCTTTTGTACCCTCAATTGTCAAAACTGTCTTCAGAAGCTCTACTACACAACCATTTTCTGTAGTTCTAGTATGCCATGTGGCAAACGCTATTTTTCCTGAGATTCGATGGTGTAGATCCACTTTATGGACTGAACTGTCGCAGGAAGAAAGCCCAGCCCAAGTAGGGCCATCGAACCAGCTTATAGCTGGGTTCGACCCTTAGTAAATAAAGGCCCATTGGGCCATCAAGTTATGTTTAATAAGGCCCATCGACCAGCCTTAAGGGCTACTAGTTAGTAGCTATTTAGTTACCTAATTTGTCTAGGTTTCTATTGTTAATTCCTAATAGGAGTACAACTCCTAATTTGATTCCAACTGCTACTACTGAAATGTTAGCCCTCTATTTAAATGAGGGACTGCTGTAGACACAATTCAGGTTTGAATGAATAAAGAAAATTGCAGTTAATTGCTTCTAGCAGCTGAGAGAGCCATCCCTCCCACACCTCTCTTGATTGTTTCTTCTTTTCTTTCCTATTTGCTGTTCTTTGTTATTGCTGCTGTGAGATTCAAGAAGTGAGTTTCAGATTCTGTTAAGGTTCCTAAAAGCCAGGATCGACCAGCAAGAAGTTAAAGTTCTTGAAGTCCAATTGATCTCCCTCCCCTCCCAATTCTGAGCTCTGATCAACAAGCCCTTTAGGGGGTTCTGTTCTACCCTCCAAGTGGACCACTCGATCCACACTTGAAGGCCTATTGAAGTAATCTGCTGCAGCTCTTGAAGATTCCCCAATTTCACTCTCTAAAAGTCTGAAATCAAGACAGTGCAGATCTCCTACACCAGTCGACAGAATTCCAAGATCTTTGAGGGTTATGTTCTTCACCCTAGGGCCTACAATCGACCATAGTTTGGGCTCCATCTGAGCCTCACATCTCCAGCCGCAGTTAACCCCTAATAACCCTAGCCGCAGGCCTCTTTTCTCTAGGGTTTTGGGTTCTATTGTTGGTTCTTGTTGCTAATCTATTCCTGGCTATTGTAAGTAGTTCTTTGGGGTTTATTTCTGGTCCTTGTTCCATTGTTTCCTACTTTTACTTCTGATTTCTGTCAAGACTACTTAGAGAGTCATATCTGAATTGTTTGGGCTGTAATACATTGGGTTAGTTCCCTTGTGTAACCTACTTCTACATTAATTCAGGTACCCCTAAATAACCCTAGTCGCAGGCTTCTTTCCCTAGGGTTTTGGGTCCTAGTGCTGTTTCTTGCTACTGGTTTATTCTTTGATTTATAAGTAGTCTTTGGGTGTTATTTCTGGTCTTTTGTTCCTTTACTTCCCTACTTCTTTTTCCGATTTCTGGAGAGTCATATCTGTACTGGTTTGGGGCTGTAATACATTGGGAGTAGCTGCCTTGTGTAACCTACTTCTACATTACTCAGCACATGGATACCGGGCATGCTTACCAGAGCAGCACATTTGGGCGCTATATCATGACAGTGACGACTAACAACTTGCACACAATGGCTGTTGCACTACCAGCATCTCAATAAACAATCATCAGAAATGAAATATGAAACAACATAAAACAAATCCAAACATAGCTTTTTCCTGGAGGAAGTTAAATATGAGAAATTCATCCATGGTTCTTGGCTAATGCAGGAAAAAGAACTTGAGGAATAAGCAATGAGAAAACCCATAAATCATGCTGCCTATACAAACACAACACCACTGAAAGAAACTTTCAACCAAATAAACAGCGTGCTGCTGCTGGAATTTACTGCTGGTGTGAGTATTTTATCAAAACATGACTTTGAACAAGGACAAATTAGGCCCAGAATAAGTAATCTCAAAATCATTTGTTCTACCACTTGTTGACAGGTTTTCAGTAGCTCAAGACAAATATAAAAGGACTCACTTTTATGTTCATGGGATTTATATATGCTTTAAAAAAGGAGGGGAGGGGGGGAGGAGGAACCCTTAAAGCTAGCCCAACAAAAGTGAGACAAACCTGTCCAACATGCACCACAAAAGGGATGGCCACAGACAGCTGATGTTATCCTATCACGAGGATATGTTTCGAAACAGATTCCACAAGTCAGCTGCAAAAAAAGCATCCATTTGCAATGAGGGTGAATAGAACAAGCCTAACATAATAACAAAGCAAAGATGCCACCACAAGCAACACATAACAAGCGTGAAGAAGCAAGTGCCACATAATAAAAAAAAAAAACTTTAAGACAAGATAGACAATATGCAAACCCCAAAGGTTGTGGCCATTATATTAAATGACAACAAGGAATTAAGACAACTTGCATAGGTAGTCAAGAACAACATGCACACTTACTTCTTTAACATTTTTAGAAATTTGAACCACTGGTTTCTCTAACAAACCAACAGCTTTACGTACTTTCTCCTCATCTGCAAACCATGCATCATGCACTTTACTGACACTCCTGTAAAAAATTGGAAACATAATTTTCTCAGCAACATTAGACACAAATAAACATCAAAGAAAGCACGACTGACAGAATATGATATTTGAAGAGAAAGGTAGATGTTAAAATTGTGGTACATGCTAACGTTGCTTCACACATACAATGACATAATGTATGCACAGGATTCCACATAATTTAAAAGGCCCATCATGCCCCCATCAATGTTTTAAGATCTTATACAACTAAGACGTGCCAAACAAGTAGCAGCATATAGAAGATAAGTAGAAATAGGGGGAAAACAGGCCAGGCCTGTTACCAATTATAGTGACGTAGCAGGATGCTAGCTGAAACTCTTGAAATGGAAAGCACAGTAGATATCATTGTAATATCTTCATCCTGGCGTTGGCGTATATCTGCCTCGCTCAATATGGTGTAGTTTTGCTGAAATGCAAGACCCAGCAGAAGTCAAAATCCAAGAATATAATAACAATAAAGTCACTAAAGACTAAAGGTGACAAATTGGAGAGACAATCATGCACACATAAAGCAGAATAATACACACATAAACAAGGGCAACTGTGCAAACAAGACAGAAAATGGAAGCCTAATTGCATTGCTTCACAGATTGGTAAATCCCCTAATTTGGTAAGATAGTTCCTTTCCATAAATCTCCCTTCTAATATTGATATTTCCCACCTCAGGATTAAACAGTAGTTCCTTTCCATAAATCTCCCATCTAATATGATTAAACGAACATGGATATAAGTCAACTTTAAACTATAGGTTAGAAATGTTCATTATCCACCAGCACTAATTATTAATGAACCATCTAAGAAATCGAACTTTCCTTTTTTTTATTCAATAATTACTCCCCTATTTCTTATTTTCTTGTATCAATTTCTGTGCTCTAAATATTAAAGCACATGTTGCCAGATGGTGCCAAATTTTCTATTTAGAAGCCTTTCCTCTTTTCATTAAGGTAAGAACGTAGAGAATGCCAACCATTTGTTTACAGGGAGATGAAGCCATACTTTTTCACATCACCTTTTGATACACGTTCATACAATCTTTGACTCTCATAAGAAATTTTCTCCCTCATAGCCAATAAGTCATTAATTGGCTAAAGAAAATGGTTTCTGGAGAATCCTTAATCATATAGGATTATGTAAGGGTAAAAATTAAAATACCTTCAAAAGCGTGGAATTTCCATTGCCAAACATACAATGAGGGCACAAATTAAGTTGGCTTTTTACTGGAAATAAGCAGAAGGTTGGGTTCTAAAAATGTTGGGTCATTGGTCCAAGGGATTTTCATGGTAATGGGGTATGTAAATGGGCCTACAGTACCGGTAAGAGCAAGGACTATGAGAATAGTTAAGTAGGATTAGTTTAGTCCAAATTTGTGAGGTTAAGTCAAGTCCCAACATTCTTGGGGTAAGTAGTTCTCGCCCCCCCCCCCCCCGGACCTTGCACAGCCTGTGTACACCCTTTTTTTATTTGAGTCAAGTCTAATGCAACCCGATTTCCCAAATCCCTGATTATAGTTGCTATGCGCCAATCCAAGAGCAAAACGGTTCCAAAGTTAAAGGAAGTGACAATTCTGTAATTAGTTGGAATTTTAGAAACCTACATGAGAAGTACATATGAGCAGGGGCAGAAAAGTATCAAATTTAAAGGATAGAAGATGAATTTGGGATTTCAGAAGAATATGGGGTTAAACAGAAACATACACATTAGCAGAAGGGTTTTATTGTAATATTTAAATGATGGGCCCTTAATTGGAATTTTGAGGACAGTGTTATATGCAACCTCTCGATTCACGCACACACACAAATCAACTGAGATTCTAAGGGTGGGTTTTTCAACCACTAATCCTCCTAAGATTGTACAGAAAAAGTTCCATAAAACAAGGATCATGGAAATACAATCTGACTAAAACTAAAACTGGCGGAGAGGAAACCAGGTTTGATCTCCAACCGATATCTCAAAGTTCCAGCAAGGTTTCAACCTAGGGTTTTACAGGGAATTTACAGGTACAGTTGACTAGAGGAATATACTCAAACACCAGTTTGAAACTGATTGGTGAAGAATTGAGATCGATGTTTTGCTTGCTGAGCTCAAAAATCACACCAGGGCAGGGCGATGATGACAAGAAAAGAAAACAGAAGAAAGGAAGAAGTAGCAAGGAAGAAAGAGGGAGAATATCTACGGGAAGAACAGGAGGAAGAAGAGATCAACCAACCTGGTCGCACGCAACTCCACAATCAGGAGGCAAAACCAAATCAAATTTTCATTCTATTATTCAAAACTGTCTATAACATTGGATTGCTTACATATACATAAAGAAAAGAATCCTAACATACTAGAAACTACTAAAACAGGCTCTTCTCAAAATAGGAAACAGGAAGAAATGGACTCTAACAAAGTAAACAAACAGAGCCGGATAAGGAAATCAAATCAAATCAAATCAAATCAAATCAAACCAAATAATAATAAAAGAGGATAACGTCCTATCTAGATCTCCCACAATCCTTGTTTTAAGGAAACCAGAAATATCCAACAGATCTTTCTCTTCTTCCTGGCTGCGAACTGCTTCAATTATCCAGGTCTTGAAAAAGCTTGTCCTTGAGTTTTGGAGAGTGGAGGAATTAGTTTCATGTGGTGCACAAGCAGCTTCAAACCATAACAAAACTCTAAGAGCTCATAGAAATAGTTTTCAAGTCATGGAGCTCACTCTTCAAAGAAGTGTGGTGGAATCACAAATTCTGTCTTCTCATCTTCACAAACAATATCAGTTGTGAAGAGTGTGTTCACAGAGTCCTTTACAATTACTTCCTTTTTCGCTTCAACATTAGTTGTGGGAGCTGCTTCAATTGGATTTGAAGAGTTATCAAGTTGTGGGTGTCCCTTTGAAGAAAATAGTGTGTAGTAGATAGGAGGGCTTTAACATGCCTGAGTTCCCTTCACGATCAAGGACAACCCTTCGTTCCATGTTGGTTGTTCGTCAATTCCAGTCCAATCTATCTATGGAATAGATTAGATTGTTGCTAGGATTTGATATACGTAGATGTGAATGAAATGAATTATTGATCATTACATAGAATTCAATTAATATTATAGGGAGTATCATTCCTTTATTCTCATTTCTAATTGAGGATTTTGATTGGGCGAGTTAATAAAAAGAGAATTTTATTTTTTTCTTTTTTGGATTCATTTTTCCCTTATCTTATATTAATAACTCAGTCAAAATGCAATTATTTCCAAGAACGAAATGCTTGTTATGCTTAATCATCCATCCATGATTGACCAATTATTATGACATGTTTGGAAGAAGAAAATACAAGACATCGAGCGCCATTAAAGTAGGAAGAAATTGAAAACTCGATGAAAGCATCACCATCAGATTCAACGATGATCTCATCTATCTTAGACATCATCTCCACCCTGGAATGCAAAACAAAATTCTCACTTCATCCTTCATTTATGAACAGAGAAGAAGTAATCCCGGCCGGGGGGCCCCGAAAGACCCAACCCAGATGACTATGGGCCCACTTAAATACTTAGGAGCCAAAGACTAGAAGCAGAGGCAATTTGCTAATTATATGGACCTATCCAAATGGTAAATATTCAAATATCAAGAGGTAATGGCAAACTTGTAATTCCTTGGAAGCTTGACTTGGAAGAACCAAAGTGCAAAGGCCAAAGAATATTCTTGGAAGGGGACAAAAGATAAGGGTAACTTGTAAATAGGAAGACAAGAAGGGGTAGTAATTAGGGCTGGCAAAACTGTAAATAATGGGATTCAACCTATCACAGGAACCAACTATTACGTATGGAGGGAGAGGGGTAATCTTGGAATGACAAACACTTAGTGGCAGGGGTAAATAAAAGGGTAAAGGAGGGGTATTAATCTGGAATGAAACAAAGGACTACCACAAAAGACAAAATACTAAAGAACAACAGTGTTAGGCAACGTATAAGGTGGGAGGGGTATTATTGGAATAGGAAGATTAAAGGGATAAAATAGAATTAGAATAAAGAAAGGGTATTAATGGGATATTAAAATAAAGTCAAAGCAAATCCCATTTTATTAGGTTGTCTTCAACCTCAAGACAGCCAAAGAAGGTCATGTTTGAACACCAAGAAAAACTTGAATAGCAGCCCTAGGAATCTGTCTCAAAGAGCCGTAAATCTCCAGATTTGTGGAATCCTCGGCCTCCTGAGTCGACCATACTAGTGTAGCTCAAGAAATCAGGGCAGAATTTTGATTACAAGCTTCTGGACTTTAGGAGCTGCGATAGTTGCAGGTTCAGTTCTGTTGCAGGTGTTACTCCACATCACAGGTGGGTTTTGGACTAGGTTTCGAGGGTTTAGCTTGCCATGTATGAATGTCTTTCACCCAAGGTCTTAGATAAAGAGGGTTAAGAATGAGGGAGATTGGTCAAATCGCTCTCAGATCCGCTGGTTCGGTAATGGCAGAAACTAACACAAAAAGAAGAAGAAGAAAGAAAGAGAATGAAAGATAGAGAGAGACAGTGTTCGCACAAAAGGGGGTGGGGAGGTGGTCTCACAGGGATGAAAGAGGGAAAGAGAAGAAGGGGAAGAGAGTGGAGATAGATGGATCGCAGGGAAGATAGGGGTAGGAAGAGTGATCGCACAGGAGGGGAAGGAGAGCACACAGCCATGCAGGGGAGAATGTTCAGAAACAGAGGTTGGGAGAGAACCAGAAAAGAAGAAGGAAGGGAGAGGTCGGCTAGAAGAAAGGGGCGCGGGGGAAGAAGGCAGCCAGGCAGGGGTTTCTCAAAATTGATTCTTAATTCATCAATCTCTTCATAACTTGGGTTACATCTTAATTTATACAAAACTTCCTAATAAAGTCTGAGACTGCAATAGAAATAAAATGTAGGACTCAAATTGGAATCTTCTTACCTATCTATCTGGAAACTACCCAAAAATAAAAGATTACAAATATTCCCAAATAAAAAATAAATAAAATAAAATAAAAAATCCTAAGAGATTCTAATAACCTTCAACCCAAATTGGATCTGGTTCTTGGTCAGGGCTCTGGAGTGGGTTTGGGTCGATCCATCAAAGTGCTCCTACATCAAGAAGTCTTTCCATTGAGCAAACAAACTGTAATCTTGAAAATGTACCATGGCCAATTTAGGCTGTGATACTAAATAATGCAACCCTAGTTCCCAAAAGCCTGATTATGAGTGACTATGGGCCCACCTAAGTGCCAATCGTTTTCAAAGCTAAAGGTAGTGGCAATTCTGTAATTAATTGGAAGTTAAGAACCCCATAGGAAAAGAGCACAGACAGAGCATTGATCAATTTAAACACAGATGTGGAATTTCAACAAAATAGGGGTTAAACAGCAACAAAACAGGTCAGTAAAAGGGTTTTATTGTAATAGTTAAATAATGGGGCCTTATTACAATTTTGAGCAGAGTACTATTGATGCATATAAATCACATGTGGTTTATTTTAGTGGAAATAAGCATTGTCTGGGTTATATATTTGGTGGCCACTTGGGCCTTTATTCCAATGGGTTTTCTTTGTAAATAGGAATGGGCTTAAATTACGGGTAGTAGGATGTAAGAATACAAGATTTAGTTTATTAGGTTAGTTTGAGTTGTTTTGTTTCATGAAGTAATGGTTATTTATTTAGTGGTTAAGATAGGACAACCCCGTGCTCTTTTTCCATGGCTGCTCAGATGGGGCAGAAAGGCGGGTCGAGTGGCCCCCCCTGATGTGTCCTTCAATCCCTCCAAAGGGCTTCCAAAACAGGTTGCTGGTTGAGGAGATCTGATGGTGAAAAAAGCAGAGTCCAGATTAGGAAACTAGGGAGAAAACCTGCTAAAGCTGCTACAGGCCTCAAAAGGCAGCAAGGGACTGGTCGAGTGCCTCTCTTGTGGCCAGGAACAAGCCCTCAAAAGGCCAGGCCAAGGTGCTTACAGATCTGGGAGATTTGGTGCTTGAACAAGAAAAAGGAAACTTGGAAATCTGCTGGAATCGATCTCTGTTCTGTAGCTGAACTGAATCTTTGTCGAAGGGTGATTGTAGACTCTTCAAACGATGTTCATTCCACTCTCAAATCACTCCCTCACAAACTGAAACAAAGAAGAAAAAAAGAAAAAGAAAATTGACGGAGGGGTTGAGAAGGGTGGAAGAGAGTTAGGAATGCGTATCTCCCCCATCAGGTTTTGGGTATCACTCCCCTCAATGGGTTAGGCATCTCACCTCTGAATAGTAGTTGTTAAGCCAAGAGTTTGCACTCACAGAATTCATTAATCAAGTCTGTCTCAATTACAATCAGTTAGCCTTTTAAATAGGCACAGCAGCTCCTTCAAAATAGAAGGTTACAAAATAGGAAACTAACTAAAGCATTCCTAAGCTAATTACTTGTCTAACAAAAGACTCTAAACACCAAAAAGGTAACAATCCTTGAAGATAATGGGCTGGTTATTGTTCCTTATCCTTTTGCCTCCTCCAGTTGTATCTTCATAATAAGACAAGACAGCAGTCCAATGCTGAGATCAGTAGCAAGAATTTTGGATCTTCTAGAGCCTTTTCCTGTGATTTCTTCTTGGTTGCTGATTAAGACACACAAATAATACAAAACAGCACTCAAACTGAAATCTGTAGAGATTTTCTTGAAGACTAACAGTTGTTGCTGCCCCCATCAATGGCTGAACTGACTGGGCTTCTAGAAGTTCACATGAAGACAAAATAGAGGCTTGATCCTATGGATCGATGGAAGGGGCAATGCTACCAACCAGCCGGTTCAATGAAGTCAAACCAGGACCAAACTTGGGACAAAACTGAACCAAGAATTGATCAGCTTGTGCCCTCCTTTTGACAGCCCTATCTACATCAGGGCCTCTCACCCTCGGTCCTCTCAACTGATGATTGACCTATCTCAGAGAATTAGTTGCAACAGCAAATAAGTGTTTTAATTCATACAAAAGAAATAGCTTACAATAATCAGCCATATATATCTACACTGTAACTTTTGGCCAGTCCCAACTAGGAAAAGCTTGACAAATTAAGAAAGTAACAACAAACTACTTTCCTAATCTAACCATGACTTAAAACAAATAACAAATTGTCTCTAACAAACTAACAACTTTCCTATTATAATAGAAACTAAAATTAAAATAACTCCTTAAACTCCTATCGGAACTATACTTAAAAACTTCCAAATATAACCCAACAAGGCTAAGGTTATATTGGATCAAATTTGGTAGAGCCATCTAAGCCCAATTCTAGCTGGTTCGAATAGGATTAGTGCTGGCCAGCTGTCTAGTCTTCAATCTTCTTCTTTCTTTGATAAGTGATGCCAAATCTAGGATGATCTACATCAAAGAAGGTGGTGGTGGTGGTGGTGGTGGTGGTCCTGCTGCTGCTGATGATTACGATGATGGCAGTGGAAATGGTGGTGGAGGTGGACAATCTTATGTAGGGATGCATTTCACAAAAGAGGCAGGGTTTACCCATGCAACCTAAGATATAGATCATGGCGCTCACCCACAACCAAAGTCTTACAGCAGGAAGGGGAACCATTCCCACAATCCAAGTGACAGTGATGTGATGATGAGGAGTATGGAGTCATTCAGCATGAGTTCGGATCACGCTGGTGCCTCATACGAACATGTACATGTATCTTCAAGTGCTTCTTCAGGCTATGGATATGGGGCTTATTCAGGACTTACATTGGCCACTCCAAAGCAATACATTAGATTCTACCATGACTGGGACTCCCACAACAATAGTTATTTTGACTGGGGTCAATGTTGTGCCTATGTTCCACAAGTCCATAACATTATCTTAATAACTTATATTCACGAAGAAGTTCCTACTAATGGCTATGAACCATCACGACACTTTTTATGGCACTCATTAGAATGGCAATGGAATGGCAATGTCAATAGAAAAAAATGTAGAAAAACCTCATCCTTTTGAACATTTCAATTGAATACATTAGTCTCTCAGTACGATGTTCTCTATTTTAGTGTTTATGCATGATACATGTTATATATTATTTTTTTAATTGTTCTTTTATGCAACAACATACAACAACTTCCAAAACCTTATCCCAACTTAATGGTGTCGGCTTCATGGAGATTCCAAACAAGGACAAGCGCGAGGATCCACGCAAAAAGAATTGATGAATTATGGCTAATTATAATAGGTTTCGACTGTCAACCTGACACACCACTACAAATCAGCCACAAACTTATAAACGACAAACTATAATAAGGTATCAATTGTCTACCTGACGTACCAGATCGGTCAAGCCACAGTGTCTTACATGCATTACTTCCACAACCAAGACAATCCATCACCTAACATACTTTTATGAAAAGAGGAATGAGATAACGAATTCTTGACATCCTCACTCAGCACGAAAGTTACAACTCGAACACACAGCTCCACATTGTTGAAGAACAACAATTGCAATGATTTATCCCCATCATGATAAAATTTTCAAAGATTACCCAGGCCTGTCAGCCAACGCTATAGACTCATTAAATAGATCAGTGTAGCGTTCGTGCGCCCCAGAACATCTAAGGGCATCACAAACGAACTTTTATTTCTAAATGAATATATTCGGATAAATTGAATTCGAAAGATGCTATAAGAGATAAGTTATTTAAGCCTTCCTTCTGAGATTTAAATTACACAAAATAATTGCTTAATTGGTAAAAGTCATAGTGCCACTCACAAGATGTCAGATTGAATTACATCTCCATCCATAAAATTGCAATGCGACAACGTATCTCCAATATGATACCCTCCAATACATATCTTAAATTTAGCCGACCAATACTTATACTATAATCCTTGATCCGACCCAAAACAACTTAACATGAAATACAATAACTTAAAAACAGAATTAAAAATTCTTAAAGTAACTAGGGCACGCAGCTTGGATATCCTACAATGGACCTTCAAGTTTGCATCAGATCATTCAGGAACAGTCCCATAAACAAGGATTATTGAAGTACAATACAATCTGACAGAAACAAGAACTAGCAGAGAAGAGGAAACCATATTTGGTTTCCAAACCAATATATCACAGTTCCAGCAGGGTTTAAACCTAGTGTTTTGCAGGTACGCTCACCCAAAGGAATCGACTCAAACCACAGAGCTTCAAATTGATTGGTGAAGAATATAGAGAGATCAATGTCCCTCTTCTTGAGCTGGCATCGTCATCACTACTTCTAGGAATTGATATTTTGTGTAATTTAAATCTCACAAGGAAGTCGTAAATAACTAATCTCTTAATAGCATCTTTGGAATTCATCCGAATATATTCATTTACAAATAAAAGTTCGTCTATGATGCCAATAGATGTTTTGGGCCACACACATGCTACAGGGATGTACTCAACGAATCTATAGCCTTGGCCAACAAGTCCAGGTAATCTTTGAAAATTTCATCGTATGGGGATAGATTATTGCAATTGTTGGTCTTCAACAATGCGGAGTTGTGTGTTCGAGTTGTTACTTTCGTGCTGAGCAGGGCTGTCAAGAATTAGTTATCTCATTCCTCCTTTTATAAAAGTAACTTTTATGTTGGGTGATGGATTGTCTTGGTTATGGATGTAATGCATGTAAAACATTGTGGCTTGACCAATCTATATGGTACGTCAGGTAGATAGCGGGAACCTTATTATAATTTGTTGTTATAAGCCTATGAGTGATTTGTAATGGTGCGTCAGGTTGACAGTCAGCACTTATTATAATTAGCCATAACCTATCAATCTTTTTGCATGGATCCTTGCTCGTCCTTGCTAGCTCATCCTTGCTCGTCCTTGATGTCTCTCTTTCTAAACCCAAAACTCACACCAGGACATGGCAATGGTAACAAAAACAGAAAATAGAAGAAAGGAAGAAAGAGAAACAGAAGAAGAAGCAAGGAGAAAATGAGGGAAAAAAGGAGAAGAGACTCCTAACAAATGAAAAATAGGAGAAAGGAAGAAGGAGAAACAGAAGAAGAAACAAGAAAGAGAGAGAAGAACTGAGGGAAGAACAGGAGGTAGATGATGCCATACTGGGTTCGAAAAACCCTGTTTGGGTTCGCTATGGCCCCACCCAACCAAAAGTAGGAAGAAATTGGCAATGATTTAGATATTTCAAAGTTTCTAAGGGGGTGACAGAGGCATAATAATCTGAATGTAAAAGGACTTTTGATAGTAACAAGAGGATACAAAAGGAATTTATATATATTAACCAAGGGTAAACTTGGAATAGAATTTAAGATAGGGGAAAAAATAGAGTTAATGAAGAAGATATGGGTAGCAGTGGAAAATAGAAGTAAGGGTTTAATATTAAAGAATAAAAGCATCTTCTTCAACATTACAATCGTAGGAGAAGGAGACGGTGGTAGAACAGAACTTGCTGCAATGGAGGCAACTCTCTACTAAGAAAACTAATCAGATCGAAACTTTAGGATAAAATAGCTAAACCGTGGGCCTCTTAGGAAGACCCAATACCACACCAACTCATAAACCAAAATATTAATATTGAACTTTTGAAATCAGACCAGGCAGACAAGGTAGTTGTAGGTCTGGTTTGCAGGCTGGTTCTCAAGAACAAAGAGATAGTAATCAGCAGCTAACATCCAACAGAATAGTGTTCCAGCAAGTAAGCAAGGTTCAAGAAGGTGCAAAGTCTGCCAGCAAGGTATGAACAGGACAGAAACTGACCTAAACAGCTTGGTGAAGAAAAGAAGAAAAGGTAGAAGATATGTTATGTTAGGCTTCTCACTGCCAATGCATTAAGGCGGTACAGGTAGGCTAAGGTAGTCATGCGCTTTATAGGTTTCACATAAGACGACAGCTTATGACGTCTTACGACCAAGTCAGACACCTTTTATGTTTTTGTTTGCTAATTTTAATTTTAAATGTATTACCACAGACTCCATATCTTTTATTGTGATTGGCAAGTCTATGGGAATTCTATACACTTGAGAACTATGGGACCAAGTCTATATAAAGTCAAAAACCACACTTTGGTTGAACAAGTCACAAATTGCAAAATCCTTGACTATTTTCTTCTTCGTTTGGGAGAACTAGGGCACAGGTTTTCCTTCCTCCATCAATTCCATCTCCGGTGACTCTCCTCCGGCGATTCTTCCTCTAGCGAGTCTTTCTTAGGCCATTCCGGCTCTGGCAAGGTACTATTTTTCTTCTTTCAGTTTTCTGTTATTGAACGGAGATCTCTTTCTCATATGTTTTTCCTTCTTCTTCTTTCTATTCCTCTTCCCTTAATCCCTTCTTCTCTTCCTTCATTCTTCTTCTTTCCATCACAGCAAGTTCTCTTCTTTCCTTGTTTTCTTTTCCCATTCCAGAGATACAGACCTTAGTTGCAGCCCTAATCAGACTGATAGGAGTAGAAATATAGTGGATGACTTTTGGCACTCATTTTGGCATCATAGAGGTAAGTATAATTTTGTTTCATAGTTATATGCTACGATAAAGATGAACTTAGTTAGTTTATTCACTTTATTGATTTGTTTTTCTGATTAATATCCTGCATTGGTATGAATCTTTTTAACCTTTATTTAGCATATAAGTAGAATTATATAATTTTTGATATGCTATTTGTGCCAAATAAAATGGTTACATTAAAAAAACAACACTAGAACGCTTTATTCGATAAGGCGACTCCTTATGCCCCGCCCTATTGCCACATTGCTTTAGAAGACCCTCAAATGTCTCGATCGCCTTCCCGCCTAAATAACTATCCTTCTCAAAACCCAGCATACTACTAATTCGTTTAGTTTAGGGCGACCCAACTCTAAACCAAGTATCAAGGGGCCCACCGTAGCTAAAGGCCCCTAACAAAGTCAAGGCAACAGTGGTCTACGATCACAAAAAATCAAGTCGCCTTTAAACAAGTACTTGCACGCCAGTAGAAGGAATCTGGAATCTCTCCAACTTAAGAGCAAGTAAGACAGTTCTAGAAAAACAAACATAAGACTTCTAGAACAACAATAAACAACATCCAAAACCTTATCCCAACTTAATGGGATCGACTACATGGAGATTCCAAGAAAGGACGAGTGCGAGAATCCATGCAAAAAGATTAACATGTTATGGCTAATTATACTAAGTGTTGGCTGTCAACCTGAGGCACCACTACAAATTAGCCACAGGCTTATAATGACAGACTATAATAAGGTATCGGCTGTCTACCTGACGTACCATATAGATCAGTCAAGCCAAAGCGTCCTATGTGCATTACGTCCTCGACCAAGATAATCCATCACTCAACCTACTTCTATGAAAGGAGGAATGAGATAACGAATTCTTGACAGCCCCGCTAAGCATGAAAAATATAAAGCTTCTAGATATCTTAATAAAATAGAAACTAACACTAATATTGTATAGGCCTTAAATCCTTAATATGGACTTATAAAATTGGCCCATTACAATAGAAACTCAAAAAATACTTAGCACATGGCCCATATAACCCATTAGGGAGTTAACATTGGGCCTAACCAAAACCAAACGTCTTTAAACCACTAATTCAACCAAATCAAAACTGTTGTCATTAAGAACTGCAGGATCAAGAAAAGGGCTGATTTCATACAGCCACACCAGCCTAACTCCTCTTCCTTCTGGAAATCTGCATCGGTACATTGGAAATACATCAATATTTCAAATATTGATCCTTCCTCTCACTCTCATCATAACTTCACTTTGTGCAACCTCCTTAAGTTTTCTACAGACAAAGTCTTGCAATAAAACTCCCTGAGACCTATCCTTACTGCACACAAGCTGGCTTCCATAATCCAACTCTTAATGACCCCAACAAAAGAATATATACCTTACAGCCAATAAAAACAGATGAGTGATGCAATTACTGGAAAAATAGATTTTTCCTCTTGTATTGGCAATTTTGTTGCAAATATAGACTCTTTTTAAACCTCACTTTGACCATTTGTACACAAGTGCACTTGTGGTCAGATGGGGGTGTCCAATCGGTCAGTCCAGTCACTGATGGTCGGGCTTCATCGGTGCTGCACCTTTGAGGGCCAAGACTGAAAGTCTGAAACCGATCAATGACATAAATCAATCCTCCTAGCCCAGCCGAGAACATTAATAATTATTCATCCTGTTATCGGTCTCTAATCAGTAATTGGTCTTAATCGGCCGCAATCCAACTATTGTTTATATTTTGGTGAAGGTTATTACAATAGATTAATTAATCCTTAATTGATGGTCTTCATTCAGTTAGGTACATTGATCCTAATTCAACGGTATCTTGGGTTGGACCGGGACCGAGACCGACCGAACAACAATCAAAAAGTACAAATCCTTAAACCGAAACCAGACATTTAATAAACAGTCAGTTAGGGTTTATTCAGGCAATCTCTGTCAGGTCTGTCGGTGAAGGCCTGGAAGTGACAGCCCTAAGTTGGGAGAAGGCTTGGATAAGTTATTTATTTTCCCACACAGATATGATGATTTTATAATGGTTTGTAATAGTGTCTTCAGCTATTTCAAGCCAAGGAGCTCAAGAACATATTTGAGGAAAACTACATATCTGAAATCTTATGGCCCTTCTGAAACACATTTACACACACACACGGAGAGAGAAGAGAGAGAGAACAGGAAGCAAATTCTGAATACTGAGACACCATCCATGGAGTATGAACCTTAGGTGCTCAAGGGATTTCTAAAATTAAGCTCTTTATACCTCTACACCACTTAGGTTTCAAGTGATTTCCAATGCTAGTCAGGCACCATACTTGCTTCAGAAGGATGACAAGGCTCATTTTTCTAATTAATAGACAGAAATCATTAGCTGACACCCTTAAATGAGATGCAAATGGTACATGAAAGATCATTACAAGAATAACTTAGTGTCTGGTTCTGGTAGATTCAAGATTTCAACATATACTGTATAATAAGGTGGAAATGAATAAGTAGTTTTTCTATATTATGGTGTTGCAAAACTAAAGCAGTACAAACTTTTGATTTCAACAACAACTTGAACTAAGGTGATAATAGGTAATTAGAAAATTACTAATGCACTTCATCCAAAGATCTCCAAATACCACCAGAGAGAGGGGGGACAGATAGAACCCTGTTTTTACCCTTCCTTTCCTATAAGATTTGTTGGGAGTAAAACTTTTTATACCAGTAGGCTAAGATGCTCAATGGATGTTTTTCATCAGCAACACTATTCCCCCTCCAGACTTGTTTAGCATGCCCCTTCTCAATCAGAACCTTCACTTTGTCCTCCCCAAATATTTCAAACATGGTGTATTCCCCCCTACAGTGGGAAGGCGGTTAAACCGCCTGAACAGTATAATCAAATGCTATTAAAATAGGAAAATCCAACTTCCTCTCAATCGCTATTTCAGGTTCCTTCAAGGCACTACACCCAATATCTGATTTTCTCATCCTTCTCAACTTAATTAGCTCAACAAGAAGCATCCAAGTTGAAAGAGTACACAGCCCACTCCATTGCCTGCACAATCTTCATAAGATATACCTCTGCTAAAAGGGACAAATGGAGCCCGCTAAATTGATCTTCCTGTCCATCATATCAACATACTTTTTTCCCCAACACCTTAGAGTTGGCCTTTTCTTTATATTCCTTCACCTTCATCCAGCCTCGACATTCCACAAATTAAAATTGTACACCTCCCCCAACCCCCAAGCACCACCATTTCAAAGAAAACTGCACCTTAACTAATTGATTTGTACTTAAAGAATTGAAGCCCCAAATTTTACAAACTAAACAAATGAAGCAATTGCCACCAATAATCCAATTGATTATTCACAGTGCCTTCACCTAATCCCGATTCACACAACTCACCTATTCAATCCAAAAATAACCATAACTGAACCCCCAGAGGTAACATGAAATAACTCATCCATTATTCACCCTTGGTAATTGAAAACCTTGATTCTATCCACATTAAAAATTCATGCATAAGTAGAACTTTTACAGAATTTGAACAAAACCCATCAACAGGCCACCCCATAGAAAAATAACAACGAAAATAACATACAAAAAAACTGCAAATCAGAAACAAAACTCTGACTTCACTACCCCTATACCAAAACTAGAATCAATGTATATTCCAAAGAGCAGAACCAAACCCCAAAAAAGAAAGAAACACATACAGAACCATAAAAAGCACTTTTCATCAAAAGCTAACGAAGAGGGGGTGAAATAAAACGGTCATCTTTTATTCACCTGCTGTCGATGCAACGTGCTGTCGTCAGAATCATCGGTGTCATTGAAGTCATAATCCCCATCATCATCATCGCTTGCCATGGCCGTCTCGCCGCTGTAGAAGTCGTCCAGGGATTCCGCATCGTTCGCATCGTGCATATCATCCTCTGAGTCCATCACCCCCAAAACTCAAACCAGAAGAAAAAAAAGATAGGACACCCTAAAAAAATCCTCAACTTTCAAAACCCTTCTTCACCCAAATGAATTACAACAGAAGATAATCTACAATAATACAAGAGGAAGCCACGAATTAGGGCACAAGAAACCGCGAATCGGGCAAGATAGTGGAGGAAATAACGCATGAACAAGGATGGACAAGAGATGGGGAGAAGATCGACATGCGAAGGAATTGAAGGTTTTGTATAGGTATTTGAGGTCGGAGATTGAGAAGTCGAAGCCTCGAAGGTAAAGAAAGAATATATTATCAAAATCTATTTGAGGGTTTTTGGTTTTCTCGATTCTGGTTTGGTTTTCCTTCTTTACCCTGAAGACACAGGAATTTCACAATTTTTATATCAGGAGAGAGAAAGAGAGAGTCTCAATTTATTAAAATAATTAAAAAAAAAAAAATCCAAACTGCCATTGGAAAGTGAAAAGGGAAAGTTGAGAATTTTTTCTTTTTCTTTTTCTTTTTTGGTAAGATTTACAAGGAGAATTTCATCAAAAGAAAATAGAATTTAATTTTTCTCACAGGGAAGGAAAATATTGGTTTGTTTCCGAGGTACACAACAATACCACTTAAATCACAAAATAATGGGCCCACCAAAACTAATTTTGGTGATTCGGTGGTTCTAGCCATACGATGAGAAATAATAGATTATGAATGTTAAGTACAACTTTACCCAAAAAAAAAAAAGTTGGTGTGATTATGGAAAACGGTGGGTCCACGATGTTGACTCAGACGGATTGGATGGCTGATATCAATCGATGATGTTTCTTTTCTTTTTTCTTTTTTTTCCTTTTTTTTTCTGAAAAGTTTATTTTCATTTGGTTCTGTTGTGATTGTAGAGTTGGTGAATTTGGGACCCACCTTATTTTGCAATAGCGAGTTAGTCTGTTAATTTTTTTTCTGTTTTTGGGTAAAGTTGTACTTAACATTGAAATTCGAGGGATCATGTGAGTTTATTAGGGTGGCGTTTGATACATGTGATCGGTATCAATAGTGGAGTGAGAGACTTGCTTTACGTAAGAAGGTGAAGCGATGGTCTCACAAGCCACTCCACTCACAACTCAACTCTCCGCTCACAAGCATATTTTGTTAAATAACATCACCCTTTACACTCCCGCCTAATAACAAGGGATGTAACTGGTTACAATTTAGCAAGTTTGGTTGGATTGCAAGTTTTTTAAAATTTTACATTTATTTTACATCAATTTTACATCCAACCAAACAACTCCGGTAAGTTAATTTTACTTCACTTATGGTACAACCAAACAACTCAAAAGGGGAAAAAAATTCATTTCCTTCCCTTCACTTCACTTCACTTCACTTCCCTTCCCTTCCCTTTCCCACTTCCCTTGCAACCAAATGCAACCTGTGGGAAATGCATTTTTGTACGAACATAAATGCCAATGAGAGCACATCAGGAAGTATTCATAGAGATATTTTCTATTTCATGGGGGGCGGGTTGTCAGTCACTTCGCCCCCATGTGTCAAGCGCAGGGCCACTCCCCCATAAAATTTTTCCCTTTGTTAGTGTTGCGGTAAGAAATCGTCCTAGGCTTATGGTGGGTCTTGCATAAAGGAATAAACACAAGAGAATGAGCATCGGAGCGATCCGGTGGGGGACTTTCCAACGCCTATGTTAGATCTCTCTGCAAACAATAAGTCTTGTAAGAATGAAAAGGATTCGATCCCTACAAAGGGGGGCTTACCTAGGTATTTATAGCTACAGAATGGCGGCAATAGAGAGTCCCACTTAGGCAAGTCTTCTAGTGCTGGTTGCAGTTCGAATATAATAGAAGTTATACTTGGAGAGTGTGTTTGGGAGATATCCCAATAATAGAAGCTCGCATATCCTGTGTGCAGCGGGAAACGTCCTTCTAGGGAAAATTTGGAGTCCTTATAGTTTTCCTTTCCTGATTAGGATAGATCCGATTCTTACTTGGAGATTACATATTGGATTAGGAAAGAGTTTCCTCATCATGAACGTGTTTGGTCAAGGAATCCCACAAACGTCGAGGACCGAGCGACAATGATTCAGTAGCTTAGTTTTCTAAGGTACCCTTGCCAAGCACCCTATCAACTAGTCACTCTTCTCCACGCTAGGCTTATGGATGTGGTTATAGTCCAACCGCTTAGATGTAGCTCAAATGCTATTTGGCCTAAAACCTGAACTGTAGCTCGGATATGGCTCGGTTGTTCATGCCTACCGACCTTGTCATGTAGGCACACCTTGGTCGCTCAGTAACTGGTCCGCCAAACATGGGCATGGGTTGGTCGTTCTATATTGGCTAGGATGGCGGCCACTAATTGGGAATGTAGCTTAGGTATAGGCTTCCTGATTGGCTTGCCTAATTCCAAGGCCTGTTGGTAAGGACTTGCTTTATCCCACTAGATCCACATGGCGTGCTATCATTGGTGAATAATTTTTGCCATAATAGAATGCCCCCCTTGTGGTTAGGTTGGAGTGGTAGTTCGTCCTTGTGTAAACTTCTAGTCGAAATCGATCGATTGTCACGGTGGCTGGAATGCCCTATCCTTGAGTGCAGTTTGAATCATTGATTTACAAAATTGGAAGTAGCCAATTAGTGTAAAAAATAAGTGCACGAGTAGATGAAAATGGATTCCAAAAAGATTGAAATGAGTGTGCTAGTGTGCTTATATGTTGTCCACTTCCAACTACAGTGATTCGAACACACCACCCTAAGTTTGTGGAATTCTTAGATGTGATCTCTCGCGAGTGGAATCGTTTCCTTTCTAATGTGGCCAAACGGGCTCTATCTTAGGGGAGATCAACCGCCTCACAATCATGCCCTTCGGTTTTTTAATCTTAACTTTTTCGTCATTAATGCTTCACATGTTTTCCAGGACGCATGCTCGGATGGCAGCAACCTTTTCTATTTATAGATGTGCTAGTGGCGGGTTGATGAATGGGGTAGCATCATGTTAGCCATCACGTCGTCAGTTGGGCATTAGAGGAGCTAAACCAGCGCACCTGGCCTGTTCAAATCCCACGTTTCTCCACAAGGGGTGTCGATTCTTGGTTTAGCATTTAATCCCCCCATTCCCTTAGGGATAGAAGTGTCTTTTTAAGTGCTTCCTCGTTCACTCTTCTTTCTTCGATTCTCAAGCTCTATTCACTCCCTACAATCGTTTTCGGAACTATACTATCAATTTCCCTGGTCCATATCTCCCATGCTCGTGATCGCTATCGGCGTTGCGGTGCTCGCTTCTCCTTGTTGGACTCCTTCCAATCACTAGTAAGCTCCTCCTTCCTCCGCCTTTCAGTTTCTTCATTTCCTTTGTTGTTTCTTTCTTTTGCCATTAATGGCTTCTGGTAGAGATGTGATGGCAAAGATTGGAGCGATCTCCGTTGCAATAGGGTCATATTCTCCACTCCCATTCGTCTCTTCGGCAGAGAGCTCCCTAGAGGGCAAGATCGGGTCTATTCCTGCTGTATTTCCTGTAATGGCTAAGTCTACAACAACGGGGCCTAGCCTACCAGTTACCAGCATTTCTAGGGGAATTGGTCACGCCTTTACCAGCCTTATGGGCCTTAGCTTGGAAGCAGAGAACTTCCACAGCCACCTGACCTAAGGGGACTTGGTCAGGATTAGGAGAACCTACCATAACCCTGTCTCAATCACCCTTCAAGTCCCTTCCGTGGATGAGAAGCTTGTATGCCTCTCGACGATGAAGTGTGACTATACAAGGAGTTTCTCAGGGGTGAACTCCGATTTCCCGTTCACCTCTGATAGAACGAGGTCTTTGCCTATTTTGGCATCAGTCCTCCATAACTTGTTTCCAATGGGTGGCGAAACCTGCTAGGGTTCTTTGCCCTTGTTTCTGGGGTTGACCGATTGACCTCCTTCTACCTTTTCCTTACCTACTTTCATCTGAACTCGCTAGGCAATTGCCACGGCTAGTATGCTTTTAGTCAACGCATAAATATTAGACTTGTGGAGGGGAACCCCTCTTCCATCAAGGGATAAAAGAATAAGTTCTTCGCATCAGGGTTTGAAGGTTTACCAATCGGCAATGGATGGTACGAGCCTGATATCACGATGGTGAATGTTTGTCCCACACTCTCACTTCTGGACGATCATACCCTTACCGTGCTACAAGACGCAAGCTACACCATCAACATTGTCGAGCTAAGTGATAAGAATTTTCTCGCTCAGCACAATTTGAGTGCAAGTGATTAATTTGGTTAGAATTATCATTTTCTCTCAAATGTTTCAGCTTGCTAACTTGGTTTCCTATTGCACATTGTCGCTCAACTGCTAATCATTGTAGGCCACCTTCGCTACTCATGAGTACCTAAACAAAATCCCGAAAGAAGTGCAAAGGGAGAGGGAGGTCGAAGCCGCTGAGCGCTCTCTGGAGAGGGGTAGAGGGAGGAGAAGGGCCAAGGTAGATTTCACTCCTCTGGTTGCCCCGGTCGTCACAGTTGAGTGGGCCCCTTAGCCCATGGAGGAGCAAGTAAGTAAGGTGGCCCTTGCTACTGAGGTTGATCAACCATGGGATCTTCATTCACCTCCTCCCGTGGTTAAGATTTCTTCAAAGGAACAAGTGGAGCAAGGGGTGCCTCAAGAAGAGGAGTAGGTTATGCTCTAGGTTGAGTCTTCACACCGTGCCAAGGGATCTGAAGGACCTGTTAAAGGGGTGGGTCCTGACAACACATGACATGCTGAGGGGGACATCTCCTAAGAGCAGGAAGAACCTGCCAAGGAGTTTGATCCATTGGCTTTCTCTCTCTCCCTCCAAATCACAGTACAAAATCAGAGAATCTAAGGAAGCAAAGTAGAACATGTCTTCATCCTTGGACCTCCAAAGATTTGTCCCCCCCTTTTTTTTTTTTTTTGCGGAGGTGTTCATCAGTGGAAGGTTCTCTTCATCCTTGGACCCCAAACCACAATCGTTTGAACTAGCTCCCATCAATGAGAAAGGTATCCCAACTCCCTCTCTCTCTCTCTCTCTCTCTCTCTCTCTCTCTCACACACACACACACACACACACACACACACACACACACAATCACACACACACACAAACACACACACAAACCCTAAAATCACTCTACCTATCCTTTCCCCAAATGAAGAATCAAATAGAACTCTTATCTAATATTTTTTAAAATAATAAGGGCTAACACATCCCCCATTTGATTCTTCATTTTATCAAGCATGAACAGTTGACTAAATGTACAAATTTTGTGAGCAACTATTTATTTTAGCCTAAAGTCAAATTGATAGAAATGGTCCAAATGATTTTCACCATGCTAAGGTTGGATCATGCGAGGGCTGGTTGGTCACCTACAATGTTTTTGAATCTTGAAACAATAAATCCAAGGACAAATATTTCGTATAGACAACAAGCTACGGTATAAACTAAAGGTAAATTGTTTTATAGACATAAATGCTTAAGGTTTAGATGAACTAAAGTGAAGGGTGGGTATACTCAAGACCCACTAGCTCCTACTAAATGGGTCAATGACATGGAAAAGGATTTTGAGGTGTTCGTGTGCACCAATGAGCAAAAAGCTAATTTCTGTCAACTACAAATTACAAAATGAGGCTAGTGCTTGGTGGAAATCTACTATGCCCATTTTGGCAGTTGCACACCCTAACCTCACATGGAGGCACTTCATCAAGGCATTCTATGGGAACTATTTCCTAATGAGTGTGAAGGATAGGAAAGAGTAAAAGTTTTTGTGTTTAGTACAAGGACCAAGATCTGTGCTAGAGTACTAGCAGAAATCTTAAGAGCTATTTTTCACTGCTCCAATATACTTGAAGGAAGATGATGCCAAAGCAAGGAAGTTTGAGAAAGGACTATGGTCGGGACTAGGTGCTGTGTTGATAGCACATCAATTGAACAACTATGCATAGGTTGTCCAAGCTGCTAAGGCCTAGAGGATAGACAGAGAGATAATTTCCTAAGCTAGCAAGGAAGGAAATCGGCGGGCAAGTATTTAATAGAGTGGTGAGGGACCATTCCCTACCCGATGCTCACCTAGTTCTGAAGACCTGACGTGGGATAAGCATCACAACAGCCAAGGCCTACCATGACCAATCAACTATAGGGACCATGTTATGTTAGCCAACAAACGGGCCATTTGTCAGATATTGTTGTAGACACCCGATTTTGCCACCCACACCGACAATGATGAATGAACAGGGAAAGATCAAGCTTTGTGCTCCATATCCGAAGAGAATCTAGGCCTTTTTTTATGACTCGGACATTGATAGTAACTCGAGACCTGATAGTTAGCTCAAAACCCCAATTCATCCCAAAACCCCAATTCAGCCCAAAAACCCTAATCCAGCCCGAAAACCTAATACATCCCAAAACCTTGACCCGGCCTAAGACCAATTTAGGACCCAATCTCATGGCACATGATATTATATTTATTACATATTAATGAATCGATTATAAATACTCTCTGATGGTATGGGAACGACAAGATTAAGGATTACCAAAAAAACCTAGCTTGCAAAAGGGTAGAAGAACCTTTCCTGCTGATCTCAAATTTTTAGAAAAAAAAAGAGCTCGAAACCCATGCCATTGAATAGTGCTCGAAAAAATGATTATGACGATATATTGCACACAGAAATTGGACCACTGGACCTCTTGGAAAGACCTCCCGAAAGTTAGAACAGGGATCAATCATTCGATTTTTCCCGGATTTCTTCCCAAACCCACCAAATTTCTTATGGGCACACCAATTTTTCCCTTTAAAAATGGCCTAAAATTGATCAGGCCCACAAAAAACTACCTTTTTAGGATGATGGACCTGTCAATCTTTGGAAAGCCCGCCAAATTTCTCTTGAATAGTGACCTAAGATTGACCGGGCCCATGAAAGGTTACCTTTTTTGGGTGACGAACCTGCCAGAGAATTTTCCATTCTTCGCAGGCTCGCCAAATCTAGTTCAAACACCTATAAATAGTGTCCCTTTTTTTTTTTTTACCACTTTTAGGGTGTGAAAGAAATTTGGAGAGATCTGCCATTTTGGTCTGAGGGAGCCCACTGTGAAAGGAATAGTCCCTTCCCAAAGTAGTAGGCTCCTTTGCCATTTTTGGTATCCTCTTTCACCCAACCACCAACTCTTGCTTTTTTATCCTAACCCGGTGGTCCTAAACTGACATTTGACCTGAGGCCAAAGTTTTTACTCGAGTGAGTCTGGCATTCGCTTCCGTACTTCGACATTCTACCCTAGTGGGCCTGACTTTTGCTTTCTCACTTTGAAGTTCTGCCAAATTTTCTAGAGGTCCTTAATCGAAGTGCCAAAGTTTTGAAATTTCATCGAAGGCCTAGGTTCTCCAAAAAAAAAGTAACCAACCGAGAATATTCCCATATGAGTTGAGAGCTCTGTAAGCTAATTCGTGTTTAAAATGTCGTCCCCTTTTTTTTAAGTTTAAAATGCGATTTGCCAAATTGATCGATAAAGGTTAGTAAAAAGCGGGTACGGCTGGAATTGAAGTTCTAAATGTGTTTGAAATGTGTATCCGTTTTAGATGGTCGAAAAAAAATAAGATTTTTAGTAAACACCCATCGGCCAGAAATGACTGCAAAACCTTAATGCTTTTCTTCGATCTCGCATCACCATCCCTTTTACCTCTTTGATATTGTAGCACAACAAGAAGAACCCTTGAGCAACGTTAGGCAACAACAACCCAAGAGAAAAGGAAAATCGAGATAGAGAAGGAAAGAGGGATGGATAGAGAGGGAAATCAAGATAGAGAGGGCTAGAGAGGGAAGTTATGCCTATCAAGTTGGGGTAGATGCTTTATTCGTTCAACACAAGGGAAGATGATAAGATATCTTTGCTATGGATGCAGGGCGGGAGGTGGCGGAGTTTGGGTCCGTGATTCCCTTTGGAAGGCGAAGCAAATGTACTCGCCACTGTGCTCAAACCTTGAAACATGGAGAAAACCATAAAAAGCTTCACGAAGAAGGAAGAAGCACCCTCTATTTTACACTTTTATTCGGTGGTAGGTTCTTGATTATTATCCCATTGTCATGTCAGTAGTGGGATATGGTGTTTTTTAATATCACTTATGTTGGGGTGGGTTTTAATGTTGAATTATACATTGTTATGCCGGTAGTGGGTTTTTGTAATGTCCACTTATTGGGGGTGGATTTTAATGTCCAATGAAATTATGGATTGAGCTGATAAGGGAATCAAAATGTTGAGAAGATTTAGTGTTTGGGACTCTGGAGTGTGGATGGATTTTTTTAATGCTATATGATTTGCATAAAAAAATCACTTATTAATTTATCAAAAAAGCTTAATACCTACCTTCTATATTATTTTTAACATTGGATACAAGTTTGTAGTTAATGAAGAAAATGTTTATAATGACCTTTTTTGGTCCTGTATTTAAAAAATCTAAACCTTTAAAACATATATTGTCCCTTTTTTTTTTTTCCGCTCTTGAAGTATTTGACCACATTTTTTGTGGTCCCGTTCACGTTTTGATCTATTTAAAATACGCATGTACCGAACACTATTTTTTATGTCGTTCCTGTTTTAACTAACTAAGATCAGGAGTCTTCATCAAAATCAACTACGCATCAATTGGGGTTTGCCCCTCTAGACCCGAAACAGGGGTAAAGGTCAGGTATAATTTCTTAACAAAGTAGGCATAATGTAGATATTTCATTTGATGTATTGTATAATGTTGTATATTAAATGTTTAATCATACATGTGCGTTAAAATGTATTGGAGAATATTTGAATTTATGCATCTAATAGGAAGACCGGATTCAATCGGGTGAAGTGGGTGTTTAACACCTTCCCAACTTCATAATCTAACTCTTACCCTAAATCTTTGGACCCATCCCGGGTCCTAGGCCCTAACCCTAGGTGATGACTTCAAATTTTTATGATTCCCAATCCCCGAATTGGCCATTAGTTTATTATTGAATAATCACCCAAGAAAAGGGGATGAGTTATTCATGAAATAGGCCCCCAGTATTGTCCCGAGCGGTGATATGGTGGTGCAGGGCCGCGGATGCACGGACACGTGTCGACCCCCGACTTCCATCACCTTTACAGTGGCTCTACTGGGGAAAAATCTGTCAACTTCCATTATTAGATGCTACTATTAAATGAAAGAATATTCCCCTCTAATGTATTTATATAAAAACATGTTTAGCTAACCCATGTTTGTAATTGTATGCACTAACCGCATCATGCATCATGCTTGAAGTGAAATCATGCGACGAGGATATTCCCTGTCCTGCCAACACCCTCGGGGAGGTCTGTGCACAACATAAGTATTCTGAGATCACATGATAGTCGCTTCCTGTACAAGAATGCCTAAAGAAAAATCGCACGGCGAGGATGACCATGCGTCAGCACCCTCGAGGAGATCCGCACACCTTTTGGCATTTTTTGATCATACGGTGGTACTTTTGCACCCACTCACGACACGGTTCCATCTACTCCCGTGGCTAATTGTCTAACCTCATGTGTAGTCACGAGTAATGGGCAATGACGCTACACCCTTAACACTGTACCCTCAGGTATATAAAAGGATCATGTACCTTGAGCATATAGATCCTCTGAAGGATAGCCGGTTTAGTCCTATTGTATCCACTGCATCATTGCATCATGTAGGGAATAGATGAAAAACCCCTAGGAATACCACAAGCTAACTGATTAGATTTGTTTGAGATCTAGGTTGGAGTGGTCTTATGATATATTTGAGTCATCAGAAAATATGCTCATTCCCGAAAGTAGGAATAACACCTTGATTGTTCAATATGTATAATTTTGGGGTGATTCCCATCAAATTGTATGGGATGCCGAAGACATCCAAGGGAAAAGAATCATCAAGTGGGGTAAATCATAAAGTGCGGAACCCAATGACATAGAATATCTTATAAGAATACTTTTCATCGGGATCACTATATTTGTTTCCGAGTGTAATGATATGGGTTTAACTGAGGACTCAGGTTATGGTTGAATCTTTATCATCATGCTGATTAACTTTGTGTAAAACATTTGATTGTAAAAAATAAAAAATAAAAAGATAAAAAATCATTAAAAATAAAAAATAAATATAAAAAACAAAAAAAAATGCGATAAAACCTTCTTTGTGGAATAAGGCAAAAATCCACATCCAAAGGATCTTCTCCTTCTATGTGGACTCGTCAAGGTGGTTGACTCGCCTAAGTCCAATATCATCCCTTTCAGGCAACTTTTCATTCAACAGTCAGGACTCAGCTGGAATGGAAGCAGTTGTAAGGGACCCAGTCAGTGGTGATACACCAGAACTAACATGGGTTCACACATTGGAAGCAATGCAAGCTGAAATGGCCGAGTTTAAGAGAAATTTGGCATAGATCTTACGAGAGATTAGAAACTCTAGGGCTAACTCCATCCTTACTCCAAATGAGAATGTGATTCGACTCGACAATGGTAGACTATATTCCTCTCTTGAGAGAATAGAGCAGCCTAGGGTAGCTACACCAAGGGGAACCTCTGCAGTGCCTAAGGTTCCTCCTAGGTTTGTGATTGATTAGGATGAGGAAGATTTTGTTGCCCATATCCAAAACAAACTTCTGGAGATGGAGAAAGAAAAGAAAATGAATGAGGGAACATTTGGAGAAGTTAGAAAGTATGATCTGGAGTGGCAAGAACCAAGAAGTGCAGCCACGGATCCCAGCGAGATAAGTTTCTTCTCTGGCACATGGGTTCCTAAGAAATTTAAATGGTAGACTAGCAGGTTTGATGGGTCAGGAGACTCTAAGGCTCACCTAAAGATCTTCGTGAGTATCACCAAATCATGACAACTCATCAATGAACAAATGGGGCAAGCATTTATATTGAATTTTTTAGGGTCGGCTTTGAGGCTGCTAACATAATTGGAACCCTCATAGATTCATAATTGGGGGAATTAGTGTGATTTTTTACCAAGTAGTACTACTATAATACAGAAGTTGATGTCAAGTGACGTCAATTGGAGACCCTAACAGAGTAGCCGAAGGAACGTTTACAGCATTGCTGATGAGGTTTCGAGACAAGATTGCCAAAATGGCGGATCACCCTTTTGAAGCGGAATAAGTGGAGATGTTAATTGAAAATCTCTCCAAACCATACTATTGTTACAACCTGACAATTACTAAGAGGGGGGTGGATCAATGAGTCCAAATCCAATCCCCAAAAACCTATCTGATATCTGGCAAGGCAAACCCTTATGTACCTATCCCTATACCTGTCCCTTGTTAGCAAATAGTCATATGCACACCCAGCCTCTCATAGGCACTTCCAAGTGTGTAAACCCATTTCGCATTCCACGCACTTCAATATATGTGATGCAAAAACAAGAACACTCACAACATAGGGTTTTTGGAGGTTCGACAATTTCCTATGTCCTTGAGTAGTGCATGGAAATGCTTAGTACTTACTCAATATATTACTTTTGACTGCACCTACAATTAGGAGCACCCATGCTCAATTTTTTTAATCCGAATCTTAGATGGAAATCGTAGTGTCAGTACAATGTGTAGCATCTACTCTAGTGCTTAGCACCCACCAAGCACATAATACAATAATACAATAAATTTTGGGCTTATGTCAATGCCCTATAATCAAGCCCTCCCTAGCATATACATCCACAAATAGTTAGCATGCTTACAGTTCATCCACAACTAACATAGCATGTATAAAATTCATCCAACTCTAACCTAGCATACATACATATCATCATACATGCATGTAATGTAAATCCAATGTTAGGGAATCTCACAACCGGTTGCCTGGGATGATTGAGAACTTGCATTGACAAATTAGATGCTCACACCTTCTCTCCCCTTGTCTTCTTACTCTTTAGGGCACCAACAACTACCCTCAAGCTTTCTTCTCTTTCCCTTTCTTACTCTCTTGGTTTGGAATCAACCCACAATTAATGGAGCTCAATAACTCACAAACGAACCTTCAATAGAGCACAAACCACTCACTTGAGCTTTGAAAATCATTCAATGGCCATTATGGAGGGGGAGTTTCTCTCTCAAAAATCGCAACCTTACCCTATTCAAAACTCTTATTTATTGCTTCCAATGTGTAAAGCACCCAAAAAAGAAGAGATGAAGACTTGGATGGATGGATTTGGCCTTGTGGTTAGGGAAATATGGCCATTTGAAGTTGGGTTAACCACAAGCCTTGAAATGGAAACTTTGGAGGAGTAGACTAGGCATGTGTTGGCAATGTTGGAAGTAATGGCACGATCCCGGTCGTTGATTAAGGATCAAAAGGTGCATAAAATAAATGCCGTAGGATCTTCAAACGGCCCATTGACTTGCTGACGTAGGCGCTGACAGGCATGTCAGCCTGCGTCAGCAACCTTTTGGTTATCTAAATGTCATTGGTTGTTGTAGCACATTTTAAAGAGCCTTGTCTCCTCCTTTTTCGAAAAGGTGCATCTATCAGCCATTGGATCGACTTCTCTTGGGTTAGATTCAAAATAAATCTCATAAGATCTTAGAGATTGGAATCTAGGGGTCCTTAAGTAGCACACGCGCTACATATGAGCAAGGGGAGATCGAGTGTGACACTGTAACATCACTCTCCATAGATCAAGCAAACCAGATTGCTCGTGATAGAATCAAGACCATGCTTGTCAGTGCAATTACTATGTAGCTGCCCGATTGGTGCCTGAGTTACGTGGCTCGATCGTAGCCATCCATACTATAACACTCAACTTCTCTTTAATACAAAAGGCCCCTGCCTCCATGAACTTTCATGCTGGAAACCCCCAACAACTCAAACCTACAAAAATACACAAAAACATTTCATTTTTAAGAATAATTTCTAAAAAACATGCCCAACACTGAGAGCTACTTGGCTAGATTGGTTCAGAATTTTTTGACCGGTTATGTAAAAACCTTCATAACTTTCTCATACGAACTTTGATTGAGCTAAAACAAAAAGTGTTGAAACCACGACTCAACGCTCTACAACTTTTTGGGAAGACCCAATTGTCCAATTCAGCCATGAAAAATGACCATAATACCTCTAAACCTTTCCGATGTCCTAACTTTCTCATATGGAATCGAAACACGATGAAATCAAAGGCAATGGAAAGATTGGATTTTTTGTATTGTTATAGCGATGCTTCCAAATTATGATTATGTTGTGTGTTGATGCAAAATGGGAAAGTCATTGCATATGCATCACAACAGCTGAAGGATTATGAGAAGAATTACCCACACATGATTTGGAATTAGCAGTCGTGATCTTTGCATTAAAGATCTGGCATCACTACCTAGATGGTGAAAAGAGTGAGATTTATAGTGATCACAAGAGTTTGAAGTACTTCTTCACTCAGAAGGAGTTAAATGTGAGACAGAGAAGATGGTTGGAGTTGATGAAAGATTATGACTACACCATCCACTATCATCTTGGAAAAGCCAATATGTGGCTGATTCTTTGAGTCGAAAATCCCAGACATTATCTCTTGCAGCCCTAACTATGAATGAACAATTAATTGAGGAAGCAAGAAGAATGGAATTGGAATTGTTGATGAATGAAGTCACTATGATGTTACGGCATTGATGATATAACCATCTTACCTAGAGAAGATTCGAGTAACTCAGCTCACAGATAAAGAATTATTGAAAGTAATTAAGGGGATCAGGGAAAGAAATCAGAAGAATGTGGACTTCACATTGACCAAAGATGGAGTCCTCAAGTTCAGAAACAAAGTGTGTGTACCAAAGGATGAAGGGTTGAGAGAGGTAATACTACAAGATGCACATAACTCACCTTACTCAGTTATCATGGTAGCACCAAAATGTATAGAGATTTAAGGAAATCTTATTGGTGGAGTGGCATGAAGAAAGATGTGGCAAATGATTGAATTGCCAACAAGTCAGAGCTGAAAGGCAAAGGCCCCACAGGTTACTATAACCCTTATCCATGCCGAAATGGAAGTGGGAACATATAACTATGGACTTTGTCGCTTGTCTACCTAGGACTAAAAAAGGAAATAATACAATTTGGGTAGTAGTGGATCATCTGACCGAGGTAGCTCACTTCATTTCCATAAAAATTATATCTCCCATGGAGAAGCTAGCTCAATTGTCTGTGGACAACATTGTTCGATTACATGGTGTTCTAGTTAGCATTGTCTCTGATAGAGATTCCAAATTTACATCCAAATTCTAAGGATGTGTATAGAAAGATATAGGGACATGGTTGAAGTTCACCATAGCCTTTCACCCATAGATGGATGGGCAGTCAAAGCATACTATTCAAACACTAGAAGACATGCTCAGAGCTTGTGTTCTAGATATGGATTATAGCTGGGATGAACATGTGTCACTGATAGAGTTCTCTTACAACAATAGCTATGAGTTGACCATTGGTATGGCACCCTTTGAAGCTTAATATAGAAAGAGGTGTAGAACACCATTGTATTCGGATGAAGTGGGTGAACAAAGAATTTTGGGATCAGAAATGATTCAGGCCGCTTGTGAGAAAATAGATATGATAAGAGAGAGAATCAAGATAGCTTAGTCAAGACAAAAGAGTTACGTGGATGTGAGGTGGAAGGACTTAGAGTTCAATGTTGGAGATAAGGTATTCCTCAAGGTCTCACCATTTAAAGGGATCAGGGCATTCGAAAAGAAAGGGAAATTCAGTAATAGATACATGGGACCTTATGATATCCTAAATCAGATTAGTAGTCTATAGAATAAATATACCATCGGAGCTGGATGCATATCATGATGTGTTCAATGTATCCATGTTGAAGAAGTACATTCCAGACCCAACACACATTGTTTGACCTATACATCTATAGAACCTGATTCTGATTGGGGGTATATAGAACATCCTGAGAAGATTATTAATCGGAAGGAACAAAACCTACAGAATCATACTGTCTCCTGCGTCAAATTCAAGTGGAGAAACCACTTAGAACAAGAAGCATATTGGGAATGAGAAGAGGAAATGAAGAAGAGGTGCCCAAGAATGTTTAGGCCATTAGGTAAGTCAATTTTTGAAGACTAAAAATTTTGTAAAGAGGGGAAATGTTACACCGGAGCCCAAACCTAACTATATATTTATGGTGATAGATGATGAGCTGGAGCTAACTAGCACCAATGGCTTCTGGCCACCAGCAATCTACTTTTGGGAGGAAAAGAATGATCCCTCATGTCACTGTTGGTCATGCCTACAACATTGGAAGGGATTCAAACCTCCCTTGAAATTCAGGTAGCATTTCCAACATTAGAAACCTCCTCTTTATTTCAACATGTTGGGCAAGCCCATATTAAGGCTATAGAAATCTCACATAAGTCCTCGGGCTAAGTGGGGCATTTTTGGGTAACTAAATGGTCTAATCAAGTTGCGCCCCTCGGAGACAGCGAACGCTGCCTAAATGAAGTTAATTGGGGTTGGGGCCCACGACCACCTACCCATATGCCTTGGGACCTCTCCAATGGGTGTCCTAACCTACCTAGTGATGGATTAATTGACACGTGCCCCACGGAGGTGGACCCACACAGTCCAACAAGTGATTAACCTTGTTTGACCAAAACCCATTAATTAGCCAAATAGGCTTTAGTAATTTATAAGCCTATTTAAAGCCCAACTACCCTTTCAATTACTCATCGCGCAAGTAAAGGAGGAGAGAAAAGGAGGGGAAGAAGAAGAGGAAGGAGAAGAAGGAAGATGGAGTTGAGGAAGGAGCTCCTCCTCCAAGCATTCCTTATGAAGACCGCTCTTCCCCATTTCCAAGGTAGGTTCTCCCTTCCTTGTACAAGCATTTTCTATCTCTCTTTCCTCTATAGAATCATAACCTAAGCTAAGGAAAGGACCCCCTATACCTTGTACACTAAATGAGGACCTTGGAAAGAATGGAACTCCTACCTATATGACCCAACTAGGTTCATCCAAACCTATGGATATGGAAGCCACGAAAGTGGGTGCCATAGGTTTTGAGGAACACCAATTTGAACCAAGGGGAGGTTAAAGGTGGAATCCCTCACCATAGAAACTGTTGATTCATGCCCTAGGAGAAGTAGGATGACCATGGGAAGGAGGAACCTATGGCAGGGGTGGTCGAAACCTCGTGCTCACACCTGTGCGCCGCTGTGCCACCTCGTCCTCGCTCAAAGACACGTGGGTGGCCTATTTCGTGGGGCTATCCATCTCAGGTATCTTCTAAGAATTAAATTAAATATTTGGAGTCGCCAACTAGGGTTTGGGACTAAGACTCATGATGTGGGTCCAGTCCGTCGGGAAGAACCCGACATTGACTTGGTCTGGTCCAGAGATTAGGGCAAGTGTCAGGTTACGAAGTTGGGAAGGTATTAGGCACCCACTTCACCCAGTTGAACCGGTCTTCCTATCAAATGCTGGCTTTTGAATTTTCTCCTTCTATGTTCTAACCCACATGCATCACTATACTATTAATGTATAGTACTATGCACGTTATTTTAATTGAGAATCTACATTATTTCTACTATGTTAGAAAATATGGACATCGGTTGATGCTTCGGCGGCTCTAGTGAAGATCCCCGGCTCAGATGGGACTGACCTCGGCCACTTGCTCCACTCCTTAGGGGAATCTAGGCCTTCAGTAGCTCTCCAAGTTTTGGTCCGCTCCTTGAGGGTGGGGGTGGAGAATTCCTTCACCCATCTCCTTTTCTCTCTTTTCTCTCTTTTTCTTCCTCGGTCGTGCCCTGGAATTTTTCTGGTGTCTCCCTCTGTGGAATTTCCTTATTGTGTTTAATGTGGGAGAATAAGACCCTATTTATACTGTCAACCCTCACCCCTTTACGGTCCTGAAAAAGAATCCACGGGTTGGCAATCAAGCCCCCATAGGTCCGTAGGTATTAACCTTGTAAAAAAGCTTTTGGTCACATTTTAAATGCACAAAGACTACCATATTTATTTAAAATTGACGGGTCCATCCAAACATGAATGGACCTGTATCCAAAACTTTCCGAAAAAGGTAAAATGTTTTTTAAGAAAATCAATTTTTTGCATATGTTTTTATTTATTATCATTTTTATTTTTTATTTCCTTTTTGGGAAAAAACTCACGGCATCGTATGGGGACCATACAGAACGGTATGGAACCCATACAATGTTGTTTGGGATTCCTTCCTATATATATATTCCTTATTTTTTTTTCTTTTTGTTTTTTGGTGAAAAGGGGGTATGGGACCATATGGGAACCATACAGAACCGTATGGTCCCTATATGGGTCCATAGGGCTCCCAATGTGGGCCCGGGTCGAATCGAGTCAAAATCGGTCTTATCGATCCCAATTTCGACTTCTGGGACTGATTTTGGGAGTTCGGGTGGTCTGATTTTTGCATGCAATATACCATTGAAATCGTATTTCCAAGCACTATCCAATGGTGTGGGTTTGGAGCTCCTTGTTCGCTAGAAAAAGATTGAGAATAGCAAAGAGTGAACTTTGTCCATTTGCCAATTGGGGGGTTTCCGACAATCCTTGTTTATGCCATTCCCGCACCATTGGAGGGTACTTAGAACCAATTCGTTGGTATATAAAATGCTAGAATCAAGTACCACAAGATAGGGTCCAAATTAGCCTCAGAGATGGATTAGGGTTTTGGGTTATTTTCGGGTTTGAGATTAGATTAGGGTTTCGAGTTGATCCTCGAGTTACTATCATCATCTAGATCATCACCAAAGGCCTAAATTCCCTTCTGATGTGATGCACAAACCTTGGTCATTCCCTGTCTATCATCACTATTTGGGTGGATGACAAAATTGGGTGTCTACAGAATGCCCCTCTTTGGTCGAGGCTTGTGCCAAGGCCAAAGGACAAAGAAAAGAATTCCCCAAATTTTATCAACATGAGCATGTACTGTCGCCATTGTGCTCAATGATGGCAGAGGTGCAAATGCACAAACAGGTGGCTAATCTATCAGTAAACTTTACAAATCGGTTAAATAATTGATCAAATAAAGACATTATTGTGATCCTATCTAGAAATTTCAAATTGAGGAATTTAAAAAACTTACGTGTACCACAGCATGGCAATCCCCGATTAGTTCCTGCCAAGGTGTTAGTACACAACAGTGCAAAATGGTCTTTGGGGTTCATCCTGTTGTATTAAATTGGAGACCAAGATCAAACAATGGGTTGTCCATTGGTGTCTTGCTACAAATAAGCTGGAGACCAAGGATTGAGCAATATTATGCATGCCAACAACTAATTAACTTTTGTGATAAGTCAGAGACAAGGGATCTCATAAGAGGGGGATGCTTATTGGTGTCTTGTTGTAGATAAGCCAGAGGTTAATGACAGACAAAATTGTGGGTGCTAATAGCTAATCAAGTTTTTGTGATAAGTTGGAGACCAGGGTCTCATGAGAGGGGTGGTTGGCTATTGATGTCCTGCCGTGAATAAGCCGGAGACCAATGACAGACAAAACTTGGGGGTTGCCTATTGTTATCATGCTGCTGGATAAGCTGGAGACCAATAACAGAAAAAACTAGTTGTTGCCTATTGGTGTCCTATTGTTGGATAAGTCAGAGACCAATGACAGACACAACTAGGGGTAGCCTATTGGTGTCTTGCTGTTTGATAAGCCGGAGACCAATAACAGACAAAACTGGGGGCTGCCTATTGGTGTCCTGCTGTAAATGAGCCAGATACCAATGACAGACAAGACTGGGGGCTACCTATTGGTGTCCTGCTATTGGTTAAGCTAGAGACCAATGACAAACAAGACTGGGTGTGATGTTAAATATGATGATTGTCAACAAAATTTCTTGGATAAGTTTTTTTCCCCTTTTTTACATGGGTCCTAATGTCTGGCACCCAAGTGAGGGCACCATTTATGGCTTCTTTCCTTTTTTTTTTTTTTTTTTTTTTTTTGTCTTATTCCATTTTATTTTAATTTTTATTTATTTTTTGTTACTGTGGCAAATCCGTTGGGGATTTTGAGGAAAACAATAACTTTTTTTTTCAAGCACCATATGGCGCCATTTTGGATTCCCATGGTTCTGTGAGAATCCCTTACGGAACTATCCAATTTTTTTTCACCCATATTGTCACACCTTGCCCTAATTATGGCACAGGTATGCCGGCACTGGATACCTCACTGCACCCAGTCAGCCTGTTTACCCCAAGACCCTACTCTAGGATTGTCCACAACACCATATTCCCATACTAATAATCAGAGTTGCAGCAGATAATATAAGATCAAGTAAAATTTCATATTCACATGGTGCTTCTATGTGATACCTGATACCATATGTAAAATGATTCTCAACATCATATACAATAATTCATCTATTACAGTCATCCCATTATACAAAATATTTACAAAAAATATCTCCCACCTGTCTAAACTTCAAACCTGGATCATCAAAAACTGATTTCCACAAATCTACATATGTACACAAAAGAATAATCAGATATATCAGTCCTCAGAATTACCGTCCTCCATAAACATGATCATTGCACTTGCAATCAGGTCCATGGTTGGAATCATCATCTTGAACACAAGCCAACCAATCCATGGCCATAACCTCATACCTTGAACTGGTAATCAGCTAGTGACTGCTCTCATCATCTATAGATTAATGAAATGGGGGGTGAGCACCAGAAACACTCAGTGAGGGGTGGGATAGACAAACACAAGCAAACATATGCAATGTAATGCATACTCCACTCAGAAAGATGATGCTCATGATTCCAATTATTAAACTATACCAATCCCTAGTCCATTACTAAGTCTCATCTCCCATGGGTATAGTGCTACATAACGTAGGTGGCATTCCCTACTCTGTACATTGGGCCTTAGGACTATAAGCTCGTTGCAGGCAGGAGCCAATCGGTCCCGGTCAAAGACTTAGTCCCACGGCTAACCCGTACGTAGTAATCCCGTATAATATATATATCCACTAGGTATACAGTATGTCGTATCCTATCGACATCCATATCTGATACAATACATCTCACCACAAGAGTGCACTGCTGATTAGGCAACCACGTATGTTGGGATTAGTCCATACCTAACTCCCTACAGACAAGGGGTGTAGCACTTAGGGTTGTGATACCTAGCCCAACATACTATATGATGCACAACCAATCAGCCAATTCACACATACAATCATGGGCACTTGCACATGTCCCATCTTACCTGTCTTACCTTTCACATTGCTCAATTATCAACTTCATCGATATAGAAATCATCAAATAAAAGTATATGCACATCCACAATCAATAAATGCATGAACAACAATAAGAAACACATTAAAAGAAAGAAGGTTAGGGGCACCCACTCACCCTGAAAATCTGGAATAATCAACTTCCCTTCCTGGTACTGAATAGGTTCCCACACAGCTCTTTGGATATCCTAAAATAAAAAATTTATATATACATATATTAAATAAATTTGAATTCGTTCATCCCTAATAGGGTCATCTATTATCTCCATTATAAGTCCTACAAGTCCCCTTTTAATCCAACAGATCTCTGTTAAATACTAGGAGCAAACTGGTCTTTGGAAGCCTAACTGGCTGGAGACTCTGGGACCAACTGGCCAGCTTGTGGTCTCCCACCGGTTGTCCTTTTTCTGCAGAATTTCAATTTTGCTAGTTTTTTTTTTTTGTAGAATATCACCTCTGTTTTAGGTCCTTTCACTTCTGTTTAAAGTTTTCAATCACATCACAACAATATATCACCTTAATTCAAGTCTTCAACCAATGCATTCAAATTTCCATTTTTTATTTCTTAATTTATGCATGAAATTCAGCAGGAATTTCTAGATTTTCTCAAATTAAACCACATTCTAACACAAGATCATAAATTAAGGTGCAATTTCAGTTTCCAATCTCTAATTTGATGATCAAACCTCAAATTACATCAAATTAGGCATGCATGCAAGTAATCCATCTTCAATTTTACTTTGCATCTAATTCTTTAACCTCATAAAAGAAATTTCAAGGTGGGATTTCACCTTAATTACAAGTAATTTTCTGTTTTAAGAAATTTTATGTGAAATCTTGATCTCACAGTCCCATTCGACCTTCATGAATGTAATCTTTTTCAGATTCTTAAGGTCCCTTTCATTTTATTCCATCAAAGAATAGTAAATCAGACTCTCTATAATCACATACTTGCTGAAATTTCAGATTTTTACTTCATCCTCCTATTTCAGCCAAATCGGCCCAATACCATTTCCAATTTCTGAAATTTTTTCTTCACATTTCAGGTTCATGCAAGTGAGATTCCTTACCTGTTTGCTGAATCCTCCAATTGTAGCCTTAGAAGGTCAATTTCCCTCTTGATCTCCTTCTTCTTTCTCCTCTCTTTCTCTTGCTGTCCAAGTGAGAAAATAAGGCTACTATGGTCGGTGATGGCCTATTTATAGCCACAATTTCTTAGTGGAATGTCCACCCACTTATGATATATGTATATTACTTAGATTATGTCATAATATGAATACATATATAATTAATTACATACTTAACTTTAAATTATATAATTTTTATTGTAAATTATTATTATTTAACTTATTTTTATCATAATAGACTCATAAAAATAGGTCCTCATGACAAATTACAAAAGTGGGACCCACAATAGTCAAATATGACTATTCTGTCCAGCTGACAGGTTAGCTTGTCCTGTCCAGGACTCTCTAGCCGGTTGAGCCAGATTTGTTCCCCCTTGAGTCTGCTTAATTCCTTATCATTTCCAACCCCTATTAAAGGTTAATGTCTACCTATTGGCACACTTTTCTTGCTGACGTTTCCAATATTGTTGGCAGAAGGCACAAGTATGTGTTCGGTCATTCTTCCCTTCTTGGCATTCTACTGTTGCCAGCTATGCTAATGTTGACCTCCAGCTTGTTACTTTTTCCTGTTCACCGTTAATGTAAAGAGGTGAGATTAAGGTGTTACAATTTCCCCCCTCCTTATAAAAAATTTCGTCCTCAAAATTTACAAGAGTTACCTAGAACCAAACAGTTCTGGGTACTTCTCCTTCACTTCATCTTTTCTCTCCCAAGAAGCTTCTTGTTCCGGATGGTTCTTCCACTTGATCTTCAAATATGGAATGGTTCGACTCCGATGTTGGTATTCTTTCCTATCAAAGATTCTTTCAGGTTGCTCTTTGTAGCTCAAATCATCATCCAACTCCAAAGGTTCCACAACAGGCAATACATGTGAAGGATCTGGAATGTATTTCTTCAGCATAAGAGACATGGAATACATTATGAAATCTGTTTAGATCTGGTGGTAATGCCAATCTATAGGCTGTCTTGCCAATCTGATCCAGAATTTCAAAGGGTCTTGTATATCTTGGACTTAATTTACCTTTCTTTTCAAATCTCTTGATGCCTTTGATTGGTGAAATTTTTAGAAATACTTTTTCGCCCACTTTAAACTCTAAAGGCTTCCTTCTGTTATCTGCATAACTTTTCTGCTTGGATTGAGCTGCCTTGATTCAAGGAGCCTATACTAACTCAGGTCCCAAAATTCTTCTTTCTCCCACTTCATCCCAATACAATGGGTTTCTACACTTATTTCCATATAAAGCTTCAAATGGTGCCATACCATAGTTGATTGATAACTGTTATTATATGAAAATTCAACTAATGGTACAAGTTCATCCAAACTATAACTCATATCTATAGCACAGGCCCTCAACATATCTTCTAAAGTCTGGATTGTTCTTTCTGTCTGCTTGTCTGTCTGAGGATGAAATGGTGTGCTAAATTTTCAGTTTAGTTCCCATTGCCTTTTGTACACTTTCCCATAATTTAGAAGTGAAGTGGGAGTCACGGTCAGAAACAATACTAACCGGCACACCATGATATCTCACTATGTTATCGATATAAAACTGTGTTAACTTCTCCATAGAGTAAGATATCTTCATAGGTATGAAATGGGCTACTTTGGTCAATCTATCAACAATCACCCATACAGTGTCATTCCCTTCTCTGGTTCTGGGTAATCCTATCACAAAATCCATAGTGATATGTTCCCATTTCCATTTTGGTACTGGAATAGGTTGTAATAACCTATGTGGCCTTTGTCTCAATGCCTTCACTGACTGAAAATTCATGCACTTTGCCACATGCTCAACTACATCAATATTTATACCATGCCACCAATATATTTTCTTCCGATCTCTATGCATTTTAGAATTTCCAAGATGTACAGAGTAAGGTGTGCTATGGGCTTCATTCAAAATCAGATCTATCAGTTTCTCTTCCCTTAGAACACACAATCTATCATTGAACCACAAAATTCCATCTTTCATTGTAAATCTTAAATCTTTCTGTCTTCCTTCATGAATAGCATTTATGGTTTTTCTTAATACATCATCTTTTGGTTAGGCTTCTTTAATGTGTTCAAATAAAGAAGGTTTAATAGTAAGTGTGGCAAATGTTATATCTTCAGGTGTCTCCACTGTCACAATTACTTCCAAACCAAATTCTCTTGCTTCCTCAATCAACACAGGGTGGTGGTAAGTGTTGCTTGTATAGCAACTTTGTGCTTCCTACTGAGAGCATCTGCTATCACATTAGCTTTCCTTGGATGGTAATGTATAGTGCAGTCATCTTCTTTGCTTCATATTAGTTCTTTCTGAGTGAAAAGATATTTAAGGCTCTTATGGTCATTATAAATTTCACACCTTTCACCATACCAATAGTGACGCCAAATTTTCAATGCAAAAATGACTGTTGCCAATTCCAAGTCATGAGTAGGATAATTCTTTTAATAATCTCTCAATTGCCTAGAAGCATATGCAATTTCCCTACTATTCTGCATCAACACACATCCTAAACCCTGTTTGGATGCATCACTATATACTATCAAACTTGATGTACCATATGGAATAGTAAGGACTGGAGCTGTCACCAGTCGATTCTTCAATTCCTGAAAACTGATTTCACATTCTTTAGTCCAATGAAATTTTACTCCTTTTCTAGCCAACTGAGTCATGGAAGCATAAATCTGGGAAAAATTCTCAATAAATCTCCTGTAATAACCAGCCAAACCTAGAAAACTCCTAACCTCACTAACAATTTTTGGAGACTCCCAATCTAATACTGCTTTTACCTTTCCAGGATCAACCTCAATACCTCTAGAAGATACAATATGTCCCAAGAAATTCACTTGTGATAACCAAAATTCACATTTGCTAAACTTAGCATACAACTATTTCTGTCACGCCCAGTTCACATAAAATCAGACCGGTGACCGGGTTACCTCTGGATAACCTAAAACCACCAGAATCATTTGATACAGTAACCACAATATAGCATGCCACAACAATTTGGAAATATAATTAATTAATTCAGCGAATGGCTCGACATATACATAGTATATATATATACCTATAAATTCTCCACTTACTCTTGATACCCAAATTGTTATACATAGTATATTTACATGTGGGCCCGTAGGTATGATATTTACACAAGAAATAAAAATTTAAATATCTAGACCACAAAAAGGGGAACACATCAAAAGAATCAAAAGGAGTATTGTGTTTGGAATTAGCTACTGTTGCCCCACAATGCAGCCCTCACACGAGCACTCGGCTCCATGCCTGAATCCCTCCGGGGACCACCAATCTCCCACTGGAATTTCGTCAGTGGGCCCCGGCTCATGTTTCTCTATCAGGAAACCTATAAAATCATCTAAAAAGGTATGTACACAGGGGGAGAGCTCACTAGCTTAGTAAATGGAAAGAAAATCGTATACAAGCAATCGCATTTCAAATGATCCTATATGCATGAAATTCATTTTAGGCCTATCCATTTAAGCAACATTACTAAGTCATAAGTTACATGCTACTCATAACCACAATGCGTGTATGCCCCGGGTAGGACATGTGTTCTCGATCCTGCCATACACCCATAGGGTTGTCAGAGAGGGCCGATCGTGAGTACTTGAAAAAGTAAATCGTAGACGAACCATAGCAGAAAAGTAAATCATGGCCGAACCACAATAGGAAATAAATGCAGTACGCTCGGCCCTCTGAATATATCACCGAGGTTTCCAACTGTCCTAATGATTAGCCAGGCGTATTTCTAACCACCATGGCGGTCTGCGACCAATGCTTCCCCTAGTGATAACCCAACACCTAAACCCCTGTTGGGAAGGGTCGTAGCATGAGGGCAATGTCAATCCTAAACCACATGCTCCTATATGAGATAGTACGACTATATAATACTTCCGTGTCCCATTCTATGGTGTACCAATGTATTCATTTCCAAGCCAACTACGACATCTAATCTAGCAATTCATCACATGTCCGACTAATCATCATCATCCAACAATCGAATAATCCATGCTCATAATTCAAAGCAAGTAACAATTGTTTGAAATTTAAAGATACAACATCACCATTTGTAAATGCATCCAGCAATAGACAAGCATGTGCATGAAAATGGCATTCGTAAATGGCAAGATAATATATGAAATGAAGATGATGCCATAAACACTCCAAAATAAACTCAACGCACTCACCCATTTTACCTATTCTCGTATGAGAATATGCACACACGGTACGAGTAAGATCCGGAGTGTGAAGACGAGAGTCTTGAAACCTGACACAGAAAGGAAGCTTAGAATAAGACGGTTTCGGGACCATAAAACAATAAACGACATGGTCACAATGCGTTTAACAAAGCAAAGGAGGCTATTGATGAATTCGAGCTCAAACGGAGCTCTTTGGGCCACAAGTGGGTCATACAGGTGTGTAAGAGGACCCACATGTGCAAGCTTCCCAAGCAGACAACACTTAGATCCACATCGACGGGTGTTACCAACGGGTCTGGTTACTCGCCAGTCCTACCCGCCAGTAGGATCCTGGGACTAACCCAAGACTGGTGGGTGCTCCTGAGTCTAGACCCATCGGTCCTACCTGTTGGTAGGACCCTAAAGCCCAACCAAGACCGGTGGGTTATACCGACGGGTCTAGGTACCCGTCGATCCTACACGCCGGGAGGCTCCGAAGCCCAGGTAAGACTGGGGGGTCACATTGGTGGGTTTGGTTACCTATCAGTGCTACCCACCAATGTTTAACGGGTTCTGCTATCCTACTTCTCTTCTCCATCCCACCCTTTGGGAACCCAAGGGGGTTGTGTCCATCACATTTTCCACACATTTTAACCTTCATCCACCTAAACATAACATAGATTTAGGTTCACATTAAGATTTTGGGAACAAATTATACCTTTAGCTCAAGAAACCCCAAAACCTAAGATCCTTCCCCCAACTCCAAATATCACAAAAATGCCTTCAAATCTTAGGTGCTCCTCCTTTAAAACCTACAAAGAATCACATAGAGTCCCTCTTAACTCTTGATTTGACTACATAAGAGGGTTTCACCAAAATCCAAGGGTGTATAGCACTTACATTAAATTGTAGATCTCAAGGCACCGATCACTTTTCCAGCGACTAAATAGTGAGGTACAACTTTGGTGGCAAGGGAGATGCACTTTCCTCACTCTTGCTTCCCTTATCTCCCTTCTTTTCTCCCTCTTCTTTACTCCTCTCCACCAACTCTTGCTGAAATAATAAATGGGAGAGAGGAGTAAATGCTATTTATACCTTGGGTTATAAATATCTACTAAGGTGCGTTTAGTTTTGTCATTCTTTGGCCCGAATCGCATTAAACCGTGATACTGGGTGAAGTAGTCGGTAATATTGGACATACATGACTTCGCTATGATGGGGAACCCGTAAAACGCATGCTCACCCAAGTTGGGCTCATTGGGGCCCACATTTCTCCACAGGTGGTTTGCACCCACCAGTAACCACCCACCTGTTGGCTAGAACATGACCAACCTTGCTAGATTTCGATGGAAAATTGGCTATCAACTCGTATATCACTCCCGTCACTTGTCATGCACCAAATTATTACCATCAAATACGATAACATACATTCCCTACTTGTATATAGCCTTATGATTTGTGCAAGGGCATGGCTTACGCGCGTGAACCATATTGGGTATCGGCTCAATTTTGTCCGACCATTAGCACTTGATGTCACCCTTGCTGTCATACACCATAGTGCACCTGTGTCAACCCGGTTTGGACCAACCGCTCAATAAATTGGGTTTAGGGAGCAGTGCTCTACATTTGCCCCCTTTTAAAAATTTCATCCTTAAAATTGAAGTTTCCTAGCAGTTCGAATAGATGAGGGTTTTTAGCATGATTTCATCTTCTTTCTCCCAAGACGCCTCCTCAAGTGAATGGTTAGTCCATCGTACATTTACAGAAGCAATAGAGTGATTGCGATGGGTTTTTATCTTTCGATCTAGGATTTCAGTAGACTACTCTTCATAAGTCATATTGGTTTCCAAGAATTCTGGTTCCATGGCTAGCACATGCGATTGATCATGGATGTACCGCTTTAACATTGAAACATGGAATACATTATGAACGTTGTTGAGTGAAGGTGGAAGGGCCAGCATGTATGCTACAGAGCCAAGCTGCTTCAAAATCTCGAATGGGCTAATATATCTCGGACTCAACTTGCCCTTCCTATGGAACCAATGCAAACCCTTGGTAGGAGAGATTTTAAGAAATACTTTCTCCCCCACTTGAAACTCAATGTCCATTATGTGGTTGTCTGCATAGCTCTTTTAACGTGATTGGGCCCGCCTTAATCTTCGCCAGAATGACATCGACCTTATCACACGTCATCTGTATCATCTCCAATCCAAGCATTCGGCGTTCGCCCACATCATCCCAATATAAGGGGTGTCCTGCATCTCCTGCCATACAATGCCTCATATGGAGCCACTCTAATTGTGGCTTGATAGCTATTATTATAATCAAACTCTATAAAAGGTATGTTTTCTTCCCAGCTACCATTCATTTCCATTGCACAAGCCCTAAGCATATCTTCTAGTATTTGTATGGTTCGTTCGAATTGCCTGTCAGTCTATGGATGGAAGGTAGTACTTAGGTTCACCTGTGTTCCTATGGCATGCTGGAGGCTCTTCCACGATTTTGATGTGAACCTTGGGTCTCTGTCTGATACAATACTCACCGGCACCCTATATAAGTGAGCTACATTATCCATGTAAAGTTGTGCCAACTTGTCCACGGAATAGGTAGTCTTGATTGGAGTGAAATGAGCAGTCTTAGTAAGCCTATTGACTATCACCCAGATTGCATCCATTCCCTTAGGTGTACAAGGTAGCCCAGTGACGAAGTCCATGGTAAACATATCCCACTTCCACTCCGGTATTGGGAGGGGCTGAAGAGTGCTATATGGTCGATGCTGCTTTGCCTTGACCTTCTGACACGTGAGACACTACGCCACATATAGGGCCACAATAATCTTCATCCCTGGCCACCAGTAGCTTTGTTTAGGATCCTTGTACATCTTAGTGCTTCTGGGGTAAAGCGTGTACTCTGAGCTGTGTGCTTCTTTAACTAGCTTGTTCTGTATCTCTAAATCATTGGGCACACACAATCGGCCCTGAAACAATAGCACTGCATCATTGGCTATTGTGAAATCAGGATCATCCACCATTTGCTTTTGAATCCTAATTCGGATCTTTTGCAACTCAAGATCCAAGGGTTGTTTCATGATCACCTCCTACCTAATAGATGGTTGTACTTGCAGGGCTACCAGAGATAGAGTTAGCTGCTTAATATTGCCCGACTGTTGATCGAGTTCCAAGGTCACTCCCTCATATAAAAGGACTTCATCCACCAATGTTGCTTCCTGCTTAAGTTGTAGGCTAGTTGCCAAGCACGCAAGTGATATAGTCTGAGCTTTCCAACTCAATGCATCTGCCACCACGTTAGTCTTACCTGGATGTTATTGGATGTCGCAGTTATAATCCTTCATAAGCTCCAACTATCTCCTCTGCCTTATGTTTAGGTCTCTTTGGGTGAAAAAGTACTTGAAACTTTAGTGATCACTGAATATCTTGCACTTCTCCCCATACAAATAATGGCGCTAGACCTTCAAGGCAAAGATAACTGTTGTCAGCTCCAAGTCATCGGTGGGATAGTTCTTCTTATACTCCTTCAGTTGCCTAGATGCATACGCCACCACCTTACCATGCTGTATGGGAACACAACCCAGCCCAATTTTGGAAGCATTAGTGTAGACCGTCATTCCACCTGTGCCTTTTAGAATTGTCAATACTAGGGTTGACACCAATCTACTCTTCAACTCCTGGAAATTGTTTTCATACTCCTTAGACCATTCAAATTTCACACCCTTTTTTGTCAAACTGGTCATTAGAGCAGCGATTTGAGAGAAATTCTCGATGACGTACTGCTAGTAGCCTACTAATCCCAAGAAGCTTCTAATCTCCATTGCATTCTTGGGTGCTTCCCACTCCACTACTGTCTTTACCTTACCTAGGTCTACTTCAATTCCATTCTCAGACACTATTTGTCCTTGGAATCTGATTTACTTTAGCCAAAACTCGCACTTTCTAAATTTTGCGTACGACTGCTGTTCTCTCAACCTTTGAAGTACCATCCTCAAGTGTAGTGCATGCTCCTCTTCAGTCTTCGAGTGGATCAAAATGTAATTGATAGAAATGATGACCCACTTATCAAGAACATCATGAAATACTCGGTTCATTAAATCTATAAAAGTTGCCATGCGTTGGTTAACCAGAAAGACAACACTAGGAATTTATAGTGACCATACTGAGTCCTAAAGGCCATCTTGGTTATGTGCTGCTCTTTATTTTGAGCTGATAATAGCCAAATCTGAGATCAATCTTTAAGAACACTTTAGCACCTTACAGTTGATCAAAGAGGTCATCTATACGCAGCAATAGACTTCAGTTCTTGATGGTTAATTTGTTAAATTCCTAGTAATCGATGCACATACGCAGACTCCCATCATTCTTCTTAACAAATAGAACTGGAGCACCCCAAGGAGAGACACTCAGGTGTATAAATCCCTTCTCCAACAAATCTTGCAACTAAATCCGCAATTGCTTTAACTCAGGTGGTGCCATTCTATACGGAGCTTTAGACACTAGGGCTGTTCTAGGAACCAAATCAATAGCAAACTCCAACTTTTTGTTACGTAGTAGCAGGGTTAGATCATCCGGAAAGACATCGGGAAACTCCCTAACTACTTCCAATTCCTCTAATGGTGTGACCTTCGCTTCCACTTCGTGCACAAAAGCTAGGTAGCCCTGACACCCGTCTTCTAGTAATTTCATTGCCTGTAATGCTGACATGAGAACCTCTCTAGGTAGCTTCGCCTTATTTTCTTGATACACTAGCTCTTCTCTTTCATCACTCACCACCTTAATTTGTTTCTCAGCGCACATCACGTTCGCCCGGTGAGTTGACAACCAGTCCATGCCCAGTATGACATCAAAACTCTGCATGTTGAATTTGATAAGCTGGGCATCCAACTTCTTCCCACCAATTTCAACTGAGCATGATCCATATACTTTATTTAACTATGCTACTTTGCCTGTTGGTGTACTAACAATCAACTTACCCTCTAAAGCCCTCGGTGATATATCAATCTTCCTAGCAAACCTTTTAGATATAAAAGAATGTGATGCTGTAGAGTGAAATAATACATAAGCTGGTATACCCGAGATAGATAAGATACCTGCTACTTCATCGAGGCTGGCTTCAACCTCCTCGGCTAACAATGCATACATTCTTCCTTAAGGTTGGCCCCCTTGGGCCAATGCGGGTCTATATACATGGGGCTGATTCTGTACAACAACTGGCTTGTATGCGCAATCCTTGTTAAAGTGCCCAACTGCATGACAGACATATCAATGGTTTTGGGAGGCTTGCATTGGCACTGGGGCCCTCTGTATCTGACCTGGTGCCGTTGAAGGATGAGGCGGCCTCAGGGTTGTAGGCACCGTGCTAGTGTTCGGATGGAAAGAGATAGTACCCGATCTACCGACTGGTCGGGGCATATAACCCGATGATCTGTATGGCTACTGATACGATGGACCATAATTATATACCCCACGGAAACTTTTACTCGGGTTGCCCGAATCCACATATAGGTTAGATCTCTTCCAGAGCCCTGGTGTAGTGGAAGACTCTCTCTTCTGCTTGTCTTCCATAGTCTTGGCCTTCTGCACTATCTGGGCATAGTTTGTCAAATCCATGGCCCCCAATACTGAATCAATAAATACCTTCAACCCCTTTAAAAACTTCTTAGCCTTTTGCTCAGCTGATTTTATGTGTGGAGGAGCAAAATAGAATAAGTCCTCAAATTGTTGTTGGTACTCAAGGACGGACTTGTTTTCCTGAGTCAATGCCATAAACTCTACTTCCTTTTGGTCTTTGAAGCTGCTGGGATAGTAGTTTGACAAAAACAATTCCTTGGATTGTTCCCAGGTTGGTTCCGGGTGAGTTAGCTTCATTCTTTAATTGCAAGCCTGCACAGATGAGTTTTTGAGCCTCTATGCATTCCACCACCTCAAATTTTTTCTTCATTTCTTGGATCAATCGATCCGGCTCTAAGGGATCACTCCCCACCTTAGTGAAGATAGGTGGAAAGTGCTTCTTAAAAGATTCCACCACCTTTACAGTTATAGTTGCCGGTGGGTAATAAGGTGGATAAGCTGGATAGTATGGATACAGTGGTGGCATCATATATGGAGGAGTACCAAATGGTGGAAACTGAGGTGTCACCACATGAGGTGTGCTTCCCGGTTGGTCTTGTAGTGGTACTCTAGGAGGTGTACCCACTAGTGCATCTAGGGGTGGTGCCCTAGGAGATGTCCCCCGGTTTGAGCTCTGGCACCTGGCACAATGGGCGGATCTTATGGAAAGGTTACTACACAGGGATGTTGACCCATTTGCATAGGGTTCAACTATTGATGCACAACATTCATAAAAGTTTGCTATTGCTGGAGTAGTTGCTGCTGAAATGCTTGTTGCGACTGTTGAATAAGAGCCGCAACATCATTTGGAGTGATAATGGGAGGAGGATCTGGGATCTCATTCATTGGTGGATCCCCTAATATCTCTTCTTGTCTAGGGCCCACCCGGGGTCATGGGTGAGGTGACCGTCCCGCGGGTCTCGAGGATTTGGTGCTTGTCCAACAGGACGGGGACCACGAGGTGCTCCTCGTGCATTACCTCCGGATCTAGTGCATACCATGATGCCTTGCACTTGAATTGCATCAAGTTAAGCATTGATTAAGTGCCATAATTTATCATGCATACGCATGAAATCAAATTCACATCATGCCATAGATTACATTATCACACTGCATTTTATCATAGTAGTAAAAATTACCACACATGACAATGCGCCCAAATTTCATGCACAACCGTTTACAATTCATGCAAATTTGGGGTCTATCAGGTGTGGGAAGTAAGATCATAAATTTTGGGGTATTTTGGCCCCAAAATCCCACATCAGCGGGTGGGCTGGATTCAGGACCAAGCCTTTGCGACCCATCAGTTGCGAGCGAGGCACTGTTAAGAGGGTTTTCTTGCCCTCATTTCATTCACTTCTCATTCATCTCACTCTCTACTCATCTCAAGTACATTTGAAGTATCAAAGAAAGGTTGGGAATCCCCTACATTTTGATCAAATTGTTCAACCATCAACCTTAAAACTTCAAGTATTCTTTTCCTCATTCTCTCTTTTGAATCATGAAATTTCGGTTGTTCTTGTTCTATATCCTTTAAAATTCATTTTTCTTTTGATTCTTCCCAATTAGAATGAATGTAGCATGTGAGTATGTCATTTATTACATGATTCTCTTCTTCAATCAGTACATTTGTCACTTTCATGAGTTGTTTAACCCTATTCTTTCCAATTTTGCTGTTTTAGGGTTTTCTTGTTCTCTCTCTCTCTTTCCTTGCACAATGAATGACCCAATGAGTTTATTCACTCTCATTTGGTTGAATTATAGTGATGAGAATGTCACATTGCATGTATGCTTCGCCCATCACTCCTTGGCAAGAATTTCACTATTCCTAGGTTAGGGTTTATGAAGAAATTTGGGTTTTTTTTTCTTCATTGTTTCGACCTCAATAGGATTTAAGATGTATGAAATTGTGTGTATTTGAACTATCTCTTACACACTATTGTTGACTTCCCCTCAATTCTATGGATGTTCATGGATTATGCTCTTCTCTATAAAATTTTCCATTTTCTTCTCTTGGAATTCTGTCTAATACTTTAGATTGATGTTGGCTTGAGCATTTGCATAAATCTATGCTTTAAATAAATGCTCTCACTTCTTGGCTTTTACTTGTGAAATGCGTATTTGTAGATCATGACAACTTGATGTTCACTTATTCATTATACTGTACTTGTCAACTTGTTTCTCTGTCATCTTATCGTATATCTATGTGCATATTATAACAATGACATTACCACTATTGTGGTTTCCTCTCCTTGCTCACCATTCAATACACATTGCTCTCTACAATGTACTTAATATGAGTGTCATAATGGATTGTTGCCATTCATACTACCTTTCCTTCTCATGGTCCTATTTGCATTGATCCTTCTTTTTTAATCCTCTTGAAATCTTTGTCGGGTTCTTATGTCTTTTATGTGGACTTTGCAGAATGTCTTCACATCAGGGTAAGGAACCTGCTGCCTCATCATGGAGTGGAAATGCTTCGAGTCAAAAGAGAAAAAGTGCAGCCTCAAGCTCCTCTGCACACGGGGCTGGTCCAAGGAGCAATGCACCAGTGGATCCGGAGGATTATGATGAGCGTATTTTCTGAAGCCTAGAGGCGGCTGTATCTTGGTCCACCTTCTCCAAAAAGCCCGTACTGATGGAGAAATCTGTGATAGAGGAGGACTTCTCTAGGGTGTGGCTGCTAGAGAAGTTTACAGCTTTGGGTTGGCAGTCTATGCTTTTTGTTGACTCACCCTCCTACCTTGAGCTTGTTCGGATGTTCTACTGCAACCTTGAGGTCTCTTATGATGGTAGAGTGTAAACCCTCGCTAGTCGAGTGAAGGGACACAACATCCGACTTCCCATAGAACTGCTAGCGGAGATTTTGGGCATCTCCATGGGGGTAACTGGTACTACTGTCCTCCCAGGGGCAAGGCTTTGGGTCCCTTCATGAACCAAGAGCTATAGGACCACATCTACCAAACTATTTGTGGCAGTGCATTATGTCCTAAGTTTGAGAATGCATTTATTCCTGATGTACGGGTCTTTAGCCATCTGGTTCAGTTCAACTTGCTCCCTAGAGCCGGTCACAGGAACTAGGTGACCTTCATGGGAGCATACATGGCCTACTACATCTACATGGCCTTGGTGGATGCTTCGCGCATATGCCTTCCTTTCATCATCATGAAGACTATGGAGTACCACACCGCACATCCTTTTGATGGTAACTTCCCTTATGCCCGGACCCTCACAAGGATATTTTCGTATTTCCAGGTGGACCTAAGGGGTGAGGAGGGAAAATTCCATTTGGATAAGTTCTCCCGAGGGAACTTACACAAGATGGATCTACATAGTGTAATGGAAGTTCCTGAGGAGGAAGTGGCTCTAGAGAAAGATGATGATGAGGATGATGATTACATTCCCGAGGCAGATGAGGAAGAGGCAACGGAGACTGAGGATCTTGTTGATGTAGCACCACCTCCTACCGATGGGGCTTTTGATTTTTAGAGCATGATGGACCGGTTAGAGGAACTTCAGGTAAGTCAAGAGCGTATCTTGAAGAACCAGGAGGAGAGTGCTGCCCGTGAGGAGGCATCCCGGCAGTCCCATTTAAGTATGGAGACCGACCTCATGTACATGTTCGACGCCTTGGACTAAGTCTCCGTGGAGATGACGGTGAGCCTTAAAAGGCTCCAAAAGGAGGTGAAATTATCGAACCATTGCTTCGATTACTACGATTATCACCTCAACATAATCTCGAGCTCCCGAGAGGAAGAAGTTATTGATTTAGATGACGATTGATTTGATTGTACAACAAGTTAGAATGATTTTATGTAATCTAGTTTTGGGGACACTTTTCTTTTGTTCTGTTCTTTTTCTTCTTTTCTTTCTTTTTATTATGTCCCTCTCTTTTGTTTTTAAACTTTTGTACTCTCATGTTGTGCATGCAACATGATGAAATTTAAACATTTATATCTTTACGGCTTTTATATGGAATCTTTTATATTAATCCCACCCCAAATCCTATTATAGATTCTACAGGGTTCAAACTTGAAAGCTGTGAGTGATTAGAGTATCGTCGCTCTGATACCACCGTTGTCACACCCCGTTCACATGGAATCGGACCAATGACTGGGTTACCTCTAGGTAACCCAAAACCACCAGGATCATCTGATACAGTAACCACAACACAGGATACCACAACAATTTAGAAATATAATTAATTAATTCACCGGAAGGCTCGACAAATATATGTATATACCTATAAATTCCTCACTTACTCTTGATACCCAAATTGTTATACATAGTATATTTACATGTGGGGCTGTAGGCATAATATTTACACAAGGAATAACAATTTAAATATATAGAGCCCAAAAAGGGATCAAAAGAATCAAAAGGAGTATTGTGTTTGGAATTAGCTAGTGTTGCCCTGCAACGTAGTCCTCACATGGTCACCTAGCTTCGTGCTCGAATCCCTCTAGGAACCATCAATCTACCACTAAAATTTTGTCAGTGGGCCCCGACTCTTGTTCCTCTACTGAGAAACTTGCAAAATCATCACAAAAGGTGTGTACACAAGGGGTGAGCTCACTCGCTCAGTAAATGAAAAGAAAGACGCATACAAGCAATCGCATTTCAAATGATCCTATATGCATGAAATTCATTTTAGGCCTATCCACCTAAGCAACATTACTAAGTCATAAGTTATGTGCTATTCACAACCACAGTGCGTGTATGCCCTAGGTATGAGTCGCGTTCTCCATCCCGTGATACACCCATAGGGTTGTCAGAGAGGCCCGGTCATGAGTACTCAGAAAAGTAAATCGTGGCTGAACCATAATGGAAAAGTAAATCGTGGTCGAACCACAGTAGAAAAGTAAATCGTGGCCGAACCCAAGCAGAAAATAAATGTAGTATGCTCGGCCCTCTGAATATATCACAAAGGTTTCCAACTGTCCTAACAATCAACCAGGTGTATTTTTAATCACCATGGTGGTCCGCGACCGACGCTTCCCCCCAGTGATAACCCAACACCTAAACCCCTATTGGGATGGCTTGTAGCATAAAGACAACGTCAATCCTAAACCATATGCTCCTATATAAGATAGTACGACTACATAGTACTTTCGTGGTCCATTACACCGTGTACCAATGCATTCGTTTCCAAGCCGACAACGACATCTAATCTAGTAATTCATACATGTTTGACTAATCATCATCATCCAACAATAGAATAATCCATGCTCATAATTCAAAGCAAATAACAAGTGTTTGAAATTTAAAGATACAATAACACCATTTCTAAATGCATCCAGCAGTAGACTAGCATGTGCATGAAAATGGCATTCACAAGTGGCAAGATAATGTATGAAATGAAGATGGTGCCATAAACACTCTAAAATAAAATCAACGCCCCCTCACCAGTTACCTATTCTCATACTAGAATATGCACACATGGTACGAGTAAGATCTAGCGTGCGAAGCCGAGAGTCACAAAACCTAACACAGAAGGAAGCTTAGAATACGTTGTTTCTGGGACCATAAAAAAATGAACGACATGGTCATGACACGTTTAACAATGAAAAGGAGGATGTCAATGAATTCGAGCTCAAACGGAGCTCGTTGGAAAATATGTGGGTCATACAAGTTGGTAGGAGGACCCACCTGTGCAAGCTGTCCAGGCAGACAACACTTAGACTACCAACAGGTCTGGGTACTCACCGATCCTACCGCTAGTAGGACCCCAGGGCTAACCCAAGACTGGTGGGTAGGCTCCTACCCACCGGTAGGACACCAAAGCCCAGCCAAGACCGGTGGGTTACGCCGATACCCATCGGTCCTACCCGTCGGTAGGCTCTAAAGCCTAGGTAAGACTGGGGGGTCACATTGGTAGGTCTGGATGCCGTTGGTGCTACCCACCAATGTTTAGTGGGTTTTGCTATCCTACTTCTCTTCTCCATCCCACCCTTTCGGAACCCAAGGGGGTCATTTCCATCACATTTTCCACAATTTTAGCCTTCATCCACCTGAACATAACACAAATCTAGGTTCACATTAAGATTTTGGGAACAAATCATACCTTTATCTCAAGAAACCCCAAAACCTAAGATCCTTCCCCCCAACTCCAAGTATCTCAAAAATGCCTTCAAATCTTTGTTGCTCCTCCTTTAAAACCTACAAAGAATCACATAGAGTCCCTCTTAACTCTTGATTTGACTACATAAGAGGGTTTCACCAAATCCAAGGGTTTATGCACTTACCTACCTTAAATTGTAGAACCCAAGGCGCCGATCACTTTTCTGGCATTGAAATAGTGAGGTACAACTTCGGCGGCAAGGGAGAAGCACTTTCCTCACTCTTCCTTCCCTTATCTCCTTTCTTTTCTCCCTCTTCTTTACCCCTCTCCTCCAACCCTTGCTGAAATAATAAATAGAAGAGAGGAGTAAATGCTATTTATACCTTGAGTTATAAATATCTACTAAGGTGCATTTGGTTTTGTCGTTCTTTGGCCCAAATTGCATTAAATAGCAATACTAGGCGAAGTAGCCGGTAATATCAAAGACACATGACTTCACTATGATGAGGAAATCAAAACACATGCACCCAAGTTGGGTTCACTGGGGCCCACATTTCCCCATAGGTGGGTCGCACCCACCAATGACTATGCACCTGTTGGCCAGAACATTACCAACCTTGCTAGATTTCGGTGGGAAATGGGTTCTCAACGTGTATATCACTCCTATCACTTGTCGTGCACCAAACTCTCACCATCAAATGCAATAACATACCTTCCCTACTCGTACATAGCCTTATGATACGTGCGAGGGCATGGCTTAGGTGTGCGAACCACATCGGGTACCTGCTCAATTTTGTCCAACCATCCTGCACTTGATGTCACCCTTGCTGTCATACACCATAGGGCACCCGCGTCAACCCTTGGGGGTTCAGACCCTGCACGACCAAACCAAACCAACCGGTCAATAAATCAGGTTTAGGGAGCAGTGCTCTACAGTTTCTCTTTCAATCTCTGTAATAGTGACCTCAAGTGAATTACATGATCCTCTTTACTTGAATAAATCAAGATATCATCTATAAATATTATCACATATTGATCCAGCATGTCAGGAAATACTCTATTCATTAATCTCATAAAAGCGGCTGGTGCATTGCTCAATCCAAATGGCATAACTTCTGAATATCACTTTCCTTAATCTTTAACTGATGATACCTTGACCTCAAATCAATCTTGGAGAATGTACTGGCTCCTTGTAATTGATAAAACAAATCATCAATACAGGGGATTGGTACCGATTTTTAATTGTCAACTTGTTCAATTCCCGATAATGAATACACACCCGTAACTCCCATCTTTCTTCTTCACAAACCAAACTGGAGCACCCCAAGGTGATACACTGGGTCTAATAAAACCCTTCTTTAACAAATTTTGCAATTGTTCCTTCAACTCCTTTAATTTAGCAGGAACCATCCTATAAGCTGCCTTTGACACTGGTGCTTCCCCAGGTATTCAATCAATACATAATTCAGTCTCCCTATCTGGGGGCACACTACATAAAATCCTCTGGAAATACATCAGGAAATTCTTTTACTACTTCCAGTTCTTCTAATGTTACAGTCTTCCATGTAGTATCTTGGACACATGCCAAGTACACTTCACATCCTTCCTATAATAATTTCTATACTTGGATAGCAGAAATCATTATCTTCCTATTTTCCTTTATGTGTCCCTGAAAATAAACTCATCTCCGTTCCTGGGTCTAAACAATATCCTCTTCTCAGCACAGAGAGCACAAGCCCAATATGCAGTTAGCCAATCCATACCTAATATAACATCGAAGTCCTTCATATCTAGACAAATCAAATGGGCTATCATATCTCACCCACTGTGAGGGTAGTGGCCGAACAAAGGAGGAAAAAGTCTTGTATCTATTCCGTCCACTCCCTCTTTCTCTTTCATAAGGGAGGGGTGTGTCGTGTGTGCTTACCCTGGGGGCCCCGTACCGCCGTATCACCTCTTAGAGTTCATCATTCGAGATGGGGATTTGATGATAGTCCAATATGGGAATTAGGATCATGCAAAAGGGTTTGGAGTCGCCACCTAGGATTATGGGCCGAGGACCCAGGGGTGGGCCCAATTCCTAAGAAGAGGGCCCAAAAGTTGGTCCAGTCCAGAGATTTAGGGTAAGTGTCAGGTTGTAGAGTTGGGAAGGTGTTAGGCACCCAATCTACCTGGTTCAATCGGTTTTCCTACTGGATGCTTCAGAACGAACATTTTCCACAATTATTCCTATTCCACATGTATGCTAAGTTATCACACATATGTACATTAGCTGAATTTAAATTATTATATACATTAAAACAAGGTCAATATAAAGTCTACATTAAGCAAATTTGGGCAAGAAATTATACTTGTGCTTGACCCTTGTTTCGGGTCAAGAGGGGTGGGAACCCGATCAATGCTAGCACAAGCTATTTTTTAGATTCTCCTGGCTTAGGGGAAGATGGTCTTGACCTCCAACTTCCTTTCTCGAGAGACATTGACTATGGTGATATTTGGATAGAGTTTCGGTTAGGAACAGTTACTTTACTTTTGGGTGTTGGGCCGAGGTATCGATTCGATAGAGCTTCGCTAGGGAGGGGGCTACTTTTAGATTTTTGATGAGGTGTCGCTTCAGTAGAGCTTCCACTTGGAATAGGCAATGGGAGGGCTAGGCTGTGGCACCCTGGCAGAGCTTCCGCTAGGGATGGGCTAATCCTAAGGATTGAGGAACTTCAAAGGCCCAAAGAACACTTCGGATCTTACGAAGATCTCCACAAAGACTAGAAGAACCTCAAGAGGGGGTGGGGGACTAAGGGAAAATTTCTTCTACACAAAATATCACTCAAAGAAGGAAAAATATCGAAAAATTTTTAAGGCCCGAAGAACACTTCGGATCTTATGAAGATCTCTCCGAAGACTTGAAAAATCTCCAGGGGGGAAGAGGAGGAGAGAGGGCAGAGCTTCTCTTCCTAGGATGCTCACTTGGAGGCTTGGATATTATGGTGTTGTGTTTTGTAAAACCAAAGGGAGGGGGGCATTTATAGGATTCTTGAACCATTGGGGAGAGAAAGGGAATTCCCTTGGCCAATGGTAGAAAAAAGTGGTTCTTTTAAGGGATGAAAAAATGAAAATTTTGGCCAATGGGGTGGGAGATGGTTTTTTGGACTAATAGGAAAAGTCAGTCTTTTTTTTAGGCCAACAAAGTGATAATATTCCTTTTTGAGCCAGTGGGAGGTTACAGAGTAGGGTATGCTAGCTGGACAAGGTTAGGTGCACAAGTGGGTAAAGAGAAAATTTCTTCACCCTTCGGGTCAATAGAACACGTGTTTCGGTCATTGATGGCTGCACACATGGCTGGGCAGGGGTGTTCGGGGTATGCATAGGTGCGTGTGGGGGGTTGGCCGCGGTGCACGACACATGGCAAGCATGCGTGAAAAAGGGCTGGTAGGCAGTGGGCGCGCGTGGGCTGGCACGACGGGGGCACGTGGCATGGCACGTAGGGGGGCACAGCATGGCATGCAGGGGCACAGGTTGGCACGGCGGGCGCATAGTATGGCACGCAGGGGCATAGGCTAGAATGAGTGGCGTGCAAGGGCTGGCACGATGGGGGCGCATAGTATGGATCGTGGGGGCATAGAATGGTACGGAAGGGGTGCGTGACATAGCACATGTGGCACGTGTGGGCTAGCACATTTGGGGTACGTGGCATGGCATGCGGGGACATGTAGTATGGCACACGGGGGCTCAAGCTGGCACTATGGGCATGTGGCATGGCACGCGAGGGCGTGTGACATGGCACATCGGGTGTGCATGACATTGTATGTGGGGGCACGCAACATGGCACAAAGGGGCCCATGCGTTATGGCACGCGGGGGTGTGCAGGTTGGCATGATGGGAGTGTGCGACATGTGGGGCTGGCCTGCTGGCTAGATGGCCAATGCATGTAGCATGCAAGGTGGGCCTACTGGCTGGCAGGCAGGCAGACTGGCTGGCTGGCCGGTGTGTGCGACATGCGCACAAATAACTATGATTTTCCAGGGAAGATTGTGGGAGATCCAACAGTCTGATTTTGACATACCATATATCATTTGAATCGTATTTTCGAGTATTATCCATCCATACGGTCATCCTAATCGGATTTCTTCATTTATAAAAGTCAAAATTGGAACCTCTTTTCTCCCACGTGGGATTTCTAGGGTTTCTTAGGTAGGGGATGTTTCTGGATTTCCTAAATCAATTATCATCTCTGTCGATTGGAAGCAAGAAGTCATATCCAAGATCCATAATTCATCACAGCCGGAGGGGGTGACAAAATTGGGTGCCTACAAAAATTCCTTCTTTGGCTAAGGCCTATGCCAATGGCCTAAGGGCAAAGAAAAGAATGACCACATTTTGTCACATGGAGCATATACTGCCGTCATTTTTCTCATTAATGACGGAATTGAAAAATGCAACAAGTAATATCTTTTAACTACTTTGAAGTTTGAGACTTACCTGGGCTGGCAATTTACAAGAAAGAAATTCACTGCTCTTCCAATCATGCAAAAGACATTCGTATTTGTCTTTTTCCTATATTGTGCTTCCATGTGCCAGTTTAAGGAAATCAAAATGAGATCAGGCCACTCGGAATCGATTCAAAGAGATTGGGCCACCTGGGGCCAGGTAAATGCAATTGGGACACTTGGGGCTAGTTCAATGAAATTGGGCCACCTGGGGCCGGGTAAATGCAATTGGGTCACCTGGGGCCAGTTCAATAAAATTGTGCCACCTGAGGCTGGGTAAATGCAATTGGGCCACCTGGGGCCGGTTCAAAGAAATTGGGCCATCTGGGGCCAAGTAAATGCAATTGGGCCACTTGGGGCCGGTTTAATGAAATTGGGCCACCGGGGCCTAGTCAATGCAATTGGGCCACTTGGGGCCGGTTCAATGAAATTGGGCCACCTGGGGCTGGTTCAATGCAATTGGGGCATCTGAGGCCGGTTCAATGAAATTGTTTCTTTTCTTGATTTTCCTTTTATCCCTTGATTGGGATTCTTGATTTTTGGCCTTTTGATTTGGAATCTAGCTCATTGCTTTTGATTTGGAATCTTGTTTTTTGCTTTGGAATTTTGCTTTTTTTCTTTTGATTTGGAATCTTGCTCATTGCTTTTGATTTGGAATCTTGTTTTTTGCATTTGATTTGCTCTTTGCTTTTACTTTCCTTCTTTGAATTTTGACTATGAAAAATTCTTTACCAACCAATAAAATTTTGACTTTTACCTTCCTCTTTTCCATGTGATATAATTTTCATCTACCACATGAATTTGGATTTTACCCTCCCTTTGATTTTTACCTTCCACTTCCATGTGATAGAATTTTTATCTACAACAAAAGATAATTTTGAACTTGGTATTTGGTGGTAGAATTTTTTATTTGCACCTTGGAATTGGAATCTCATTTTTTTACCCAGAAAATGGTCCCCCCTTGTTTATTCCTCATTTCGATTTTTCTGAGTTGGGAATGATTTGTGAGTGAGTGAGCTCAGGTTTTGAAACCTTCTCGAAGATCCGAAGCATTTCGCATTTTTTCGGATTTCTTCAATTTTTTTCAAAGATCTTCAAATTTTCCTTTGAAGTTCTTCATCTTCCTTTTGAAGATCTTATAGTTATTGAGGAAGGAGTCATTTGGAGAATTTGACATCTTTTTGGGCTTCTTTGTAAATTGTGGAACTTCTTGAGGTTCTTTGTGACTTTGGGAAATATGGCTGAGCGAAGAAAGAGAAAGACTTGTGGAGAGGGCCAGTTGGGATGGTTGTAGCAACTCTTCTCAAGGGGATGAAGGCCTTGTGGATTGGTACTCCGGACAGACACTTCGCAACACTCGGAATCATGTTTGTAACTCAGTATGGGGTTCATGGGTAAGTCCTTGCTTTTTTTTTTATTATTATTTAATTATTTTTTATTCATTCATTATTGTTTTGCTTTCTCCTATCATTCACTTTTTTTTTTATCATTTTATTTATTTAGTTATTATTATTATTTTTTAAAAAGCATGATGGGGAAGTACCACCGACCTTGGCAAGATATGGCCACCCAAACACAGCTCGGGGTTGGTACAGGATGCTCCCCTATAGAGTGAAGGAGATGTTTAACTCATTATACCTGAGTCGATTGGTTTCCATAGAGACTAGGAAGTTTAGCCTGGCATTAGCAGGGGCCCAGACGGAGCGGTATTGGCCGAGTACTCACTCCTTCCATCTTCCTATCGACAAGATCACTATCACGCCCTGGTGTTTCTATGCCCTGGCAGGCATACCATTTGGGGGGAGGCCCTTGACCCTTCCCAATACTCTAACAACTTGGGAGTTCACGGAATTGATAGGCATAGATATCAAGGATGACCATACATACATCCGCCTTGGTGAGATTAGTGCTAGTTGGTGGAGTACTGGCTTGGGGGTAAACCCTGGTAACTAGGCACAGGTGACCCGTTCTTTCCTTTTGTTCACTGTGGGTCAATGTCTCTTCGGTGACCTCCAAGGCGGGGGTAGACATTCGCATGGTCGCCTTCTTCCGAAATCTCCGAGATGTGGAAACCTGGGATTGGGGGGGTGTTGCTTATGTATATTTGCTACGGTCACTGGATCGGCTATCATACGGGGACTAAGGTCCCAAGGGAGCGGGCTACATCCTCCAGGTAATCTCCTATTCTTGTACTCATTTCTTTTCATTTGATTGCATTTTTTCCCTTTGGTTTTTCAAATCATCTCTGGTGCTCTGGGCATCTGGAGATTATGGCTCCCAAACTAAAGGACCCTCAAGCATCGCCCTTTCCCATAGCTGTGAGATGGGGAGATAGTCGAGTATGCAGGGTTCGCGCGCTATACTCCGGGGACTATTGCCCATTCTCTCCTGAACGGTCTTATACAGGTAAGCCATGCTTTTTCATTAAATTTCCTTATATCCTATGCCGTACTTATTTTTTCTTGAATTTGCAGGTCACTTGGTGACCATCCCATCCTCTCACATTCCTGGACCTTGATGAAGTTACTCGGGTTAGATACTTATTAGAGAACCGAGTCCTATTCAGGGGGATATGGGGCCATGCCTGGTATTTGGGAGAGATGGTCATACCCCAGTGGTCTGATATTGATACATACTTCTCTCCGTGTCTTCCTCCACCAATCATGCATTGTCCGGAGTGCATTCCTGTGGACCAAATTGAGAGACTGGTAGACAGAATATGGGATGATTCATTCCTTGAGTCAGATAGGGATTATAGGACTTGCCTTGAGGAAGAGATTGTTTGCACCCCTCTCTGTCCTGACGGTCCAGTGGTATGTTGCTCCTCCTTCAGTCTTTCAATTCCTTTTAGCCTTGATTGATGTTCTTTTAGGGGAGAAAACGGTGTGTAGACCTTTCTACCATCCATTCATATGTCAGTGCTACTGGTCCACCCAAGCTGGACCTTCTACTAGTGTGGGTGGATCCCTCAGGATTGCCACCATTCCCTTCCATTGCTTCCCAGGTTGGTCGTATGCCAACACAGCTAATCCTAGCATCCCTTATCTTTTGAGGTTGAGAACAAAGATAGATGATTCTCCCGGGCTTCCCATTCTATATGATTTTGTGAGTATCTAATCATCCTTCATTTTCTTAGCATTCGACCCTCCTTGGCTGATATGTTCCTTTTCAGGTGTCTCTGTAGGTCTATACCTAGAACCGGAGGATGCATCAGGGCTTGTGTAGGGTGGTGATTGACAAGGTACCTTTCCCCTTCTCTTTTCTTTTTCTTCTTCATTTATTACTCTTTTCTTGACCATCTCTCATATTCCTTAGGATGGAAGGATTGTTGCCTTAGAGAACCAAGTTAGCTTCTAGCAGCAGGAGAACACCCAGCTACACGCACAGATTCAGGATCTAACCCGAAGGTTGGTGGATTCAGGATTTACACCCACAGACTCCTTGCCATTTCATGAGGGTGACTCTTAGTATGGTTCAGATGAGGACTTTGAATCTTAGGGATTTGTTCCTATAGTTCCTGCAAGCACAAACACATACACATCTTTTTTTTCTTTTCCCTCCCCCTGTTTGTTCACTTTTTTATTTTAGCATTTTATGAATGGAAACCTATCTTTGGCACAAAGAAAATTTCAATTTATTTATGATTTGGAATGTTTAGGCATAATTAATTCCACAACTCAAGTCTTCATTAGAGTAATCGGGATAACACGAAAATCCAAATATTTCCTCATTTTACTACCAAGTGAATTACTTGAAAATTACTTTCCTACCATAAAAGAGATAGATAGGTAACAATATAGGGAGTCAATTCTTGGGGTGGTTAAAAGTTTACTAGCTCCTCGGGATCATCTGCTCTCTGTCCATATTGGCGGCTAATGTAAGTGGGCAAGTAAAAAGACATATAAGTGGGAAAGAAAATCGTCCTGTGGCTTCCCTGGGCATCTCCATGCAATATCGTTTGTAGTTCTTCCTTAAAGGTACTCTTTCCAATCAACAATCACTGACTTTCATACAGGTGCTGCATTGCTGTTGTCAGCTCATGTCGTGAGATGTTTGGTCAAGTCCTATAACGAGCGAAACCCTTGCTTTGTGTTGCTGAGACATGCGCCTAAGGAGAAAGTCTTTGCAACCGAAGTGAGCCGAGGAGCCGAGTGACATGCCAGCGCTACTAATTGAGTGCCAGCACGTAGCTTTGTTGTAAGTAAGAAGGGAGCCGACGCCTTTTGAAGAACGTTGACGTGTGAACCATGAGAACCAAGCAAGTCCTTCCATGCATGTTAGCACGTGCCTTATTGAATTCTGGGGCTTCCCTCCTTTTCTGGTTGCAAAGAGCTTCGAGTTGGCATTCTTTCAATGGCCTAGTCAACTTCGGTTTCTCGAGGAGCCAAATCTAGAAAATTTTAGGACTTCTTTGATATTGGTCAAGTCTGTATCTATGGCTATGGCCCATGTCATCAAATCCCTTGAGCGTTTTTGCCAGGATCATAGGGATGATATCACCTCCTTTCTTCAATTGCGTTACCACTTTTATCAGAACAAGTGGTGCACCACGTCCGGGAGTTCAGAGAACATAGCAAGCTTTCATATAAAGTAAATAAGCATCCCGTGACCTTTGTTGATGGGTTCCTCGCAATGATATATATTTAGAGAACACCATCGGAATGTCAATCTTCCCATATCTAACGAATTGCTTCATTTCCTCCTCCTTCCATCTGAAGAAATCCTAAATTTCGTCTGAGTAATCTTTCTTTAAAGATGGTTGTATTAACTTGCCTTTGGGTGGAGATAGCATACAAAATTGGAATTCTTCGAGAGTCAAGTATATCTCAACTAATCCAAATCGAAACACATGAAGATTGGTATCCCAGTGTTGAGGCACTTGTTGGAGTATATGGTGATGTAGCTTTACACACCCGATCCAACTGGGCATCGACATATTCACAGATTCTAGTAGTCCTGGTGCCCTCATGTTTATGTCCAAGGTCCATTTTCTCAATGTCTCATCCAACGAGTCCATGAATTTCCTGCAACCATCACAAATAAAAGGGAAGACGATGATTTACCAAGTATCACTCATTAGCTATTGACACAGCCAAACCTTCACCACTGTTGTATCAAACACACTTTTTTTTTTGAATTTTTTGACTAATCTAGGATGGGGTATGAACTGGCCTTGACATACTGGTGCCAAGTGGTGACTTTTAGGAGATGGAATTGTGGATATGAATTTAGAGGACCATAGATGGATGACGTATGTCCAACGGTCTTGCATGCCGAATGGCGATTCTTGGGGGACACATGCTATGATGATCTTTTTAGATACCTTGATTATTAACCTAGGAACCAATTTATTGCTTTGAGATGGCTGAGACCGCACATGCACATGTCAAGTTGCCTACATATCCCTTGAGAGGAATCAATTCTAGCGTAGTTAGGGTTATTGACCCTTTTAGACATAATATCTCTTGAATTGATCCATGTTGGCCAATCCGGGTATTTCTTCGCCTTTGAGGTCTATGAGTTTTACAGCTTTGCCTAGTAAAATCTCTTTGACAGTGAACGGGCCACTCCAGTTGGGCCTGAATTTCCCTCTTAGGTCATGAATTGGGGCTCTTTGTTCTTGAAGAGAAAGCTCACCCTCCTCTATGTGGTGGGGCTTCACATTCTTGTTAAAAGCCCTTACCATTCTTAGTTGATACTTCTTTAGCTTATCCATGGCTTTCATACATCTTTCATTGAGAAAGTTGAGCTCGTCATGTCTGGCCTTCACCCATTCTCCTTCAGGCAGCTGACTATCCAAAAACACTTAAGGATGGTACTAAGATTACCACAGGCAGCACTAATTTAACCCCATACACCAAAAAGAAAGGAGTTGCCCCTGTCGAGTATCGCACAGAGGTCCAATATGCCCATAAGGCAAGGGGTAACTTATCCGCTCAATCCTTATGCGTTTCTGCCATTTTTTGCAAGATGACTTTGATGTTTTTGTTGGCTGATTCTACTTCCCCATTGGTCTGTGGCCTGTAAGCGGTAGAGCAGTGCCTTCTGATACAGAACTTTGTGCAGATTTTATCAGTTTTGCCCCAAAAATGGGGTCCCTGATCTGATATCAACTCTTGAGGTACTCCATATGGAGAAATGATATTTTCTTGGATGAATTTTACCACTTAGCAGAGGTGAGGACTACATATGACTGTGCTTCTACCCACTTCTTGAAATAATCAATGGCTACCAAAATGAATTCATGACCATTGGATGCCTTTGGGTTGATCTTCCCAATGATGTCAATGCCCCAAGTTGAGAATAACCATGGAGAATTGAGTGAGTGTTACTCCATTGGTGGGATATGTATGATATTAGCAAATATCTGACATTTGTGGTATTTCTTGACAAATTTTATGCAATCTGCTTTCATTGTGTTCCAATATCCATAGAGGCCTTGATGAATTTCCTCCATGATGGTCATGGCTTGATCTTCATCCACACACAACAATTGTATTCCATCATAGGACCTCTTGTTCAACAAGTCTTCTTGAAGGATAAATTGGGTGGCATATTTTCTCAGAAATTTCTTTTCACTTTCTGTGGCTTCAACCGGGTATTTCCTTTCCCTATTAAAATCCACAATATGAGCGAACCAAGACCGACCATCTATGATGAGAGAGTTCACTGAATTATGATAAATGGGCTTGCATCTTTGTTCCACTAAAAATGGTCGAACCCTAGCCATAGGATTGCATTCTACGATGGAAGCCAATTTTACAAGGGCATCGGAGAACCGGTTGTTGTCCCTTTAGAAGTATTCAAATGAGATATTCTCAAAGTGTCCAATCACCTCCTCCAAATGTCCTCGATATGGCTTTAGCTTCTCATCTCTGGTCTTCCACTTTCCCTACGTCTGACAAATGACAATGGATGAATCGCCGTATACCTGGATCCTTTTCACCCCAATGGTTAGGGCTGTTTCTAGTCCCAAGGCACAAGCTTCATATTCAGCAATGTTGTTGGTACAGGGAAAATCAAGGCGGAATGATGAAGGCAAATAAAGACCGTTAGGAATAACAAGAAATATTCCCGCACCACACCCCCTTTGATTAGCTGCTCCATCAAAGAATAATTACCATTCATTCACTGTGTCTTCTTCTTCTATTGCTGTGATTTCTTCATCGGGAAAGGTATCATCCAGGGCTCTTCCATCTTTTGTGGTGTGGGCAGTCAAATGGTCAGCTATAGATTGTAGTCAATAGAGCTATGAATCTGCTGATCTACTAGATGTGCCCTAGGAATCCTCGCATCTGCTTCTCAGTGCGAGGCAGCTTTAGGGCTTACCTTGTTAAGATCTCGAAAGTCTACGCACATTCGTACCTTGCCATCCTTCTTTTGCAGTGAGACAATGTTGGCCAACCATTGGGGGAACCTCACCACTTGTAGAAATCCCGCATTCCACTGCTTAACAACTTCTTCTCTGATCTTCTCACTCCATTCTGGATGCATCCTTCTGACCTTCTGTTTGACCAGCTTTGCCCCAGGGTAGGTTGGCAAGTGGTGTTACACAATGTTAGGGTATATACTAGGCATCATATGACCAAGCAAAGACTTTAGTGAATTCCTTCAGAAGACAAATCATTTGTTCAGCTTCTTCATTGTCTAGGGTGATACTAATTTTTACCTCTCAAAGGCATTGGCCAATTCCTAAATTAATAACCCGGGTATCCTCATGGATGGGTTGGCCTTTATTTGGTTTGTATTGTTTTATTAACTCTTGATATTTATTAATATTATCATAAAAAAAAGGAGGCAAGTCATACTCGGAACCAGAAATTTCATTCATGAAAGAAGGAGTAACAGACTCGACATACACGGACTCTGGACCCTCGTCAAGAAGGGAGGCTGACACGAAATCATAAACAGCAGACTCAACAGCTGACTCAACTATAGACTTGATGACTGGTTTGATGCTTTCATCAGTGGTATCCAGTTTGATTGACTCAACAACATGAGTAAACTTGAAATTCTCCCCAATTCTAGTCCAGTTTAGGAATGGATTGATGGCTTGATGGATGAGGAGATGTGGCAACGGGCCTCCTTCTTCTTCTAGGAAGGTTGCTGCTATTTTTTCAATGGTGTAATGGTTCTTCTGGATAGGTGCTTGTTTCTTCACAAATACTAGCTGATTAACCTCGTGCTCTCGGAAGCCGAACGTTTTGAGAGGTGAAGATTGGTGGAGATTGCTCAATCCTCTTTCTATGAAGTCCATCTTTTTTAGCCTATTGAGGGATGCCATCCCTGTGCCTCAGTCACATCTTTGACCACCTTCACAGACCTTCCAGTTGTAGTTGATTCAAGCACAGTATATGAAAACCATCATTCTTTGTGCTCTTCTTTGCCTTGCATAAGTGCTTCTTCCTCTGCAAGGCCTGGGCTTGAGCTCATGTAACTCCTGAGCTTGTGGCTTTTGTAGAAAGGAACAGATGTGACCTTTTAGATCCATGGGAAGTAGTAGACTCCAGATGAGTCTTATCTTCTTTTCCCATTCCCTCTTCAAGAGCACTTGGGGACTTGGCAATTCCTTTGACTGGATCAGTGTTGTGGGGTTGTTAAAGGGGAACTCATCCTAAATCAGTGCTACTTCCACTATTCCGGTGATGCAACTGTCTTGATCATTTTCTTTGATTAGCATTTGTTGTTGTTCTACCTCATGAGTTATCCCGTCAAACTCATCTTGAAAGAATACTTCAAACCTTGGTTGCATCTTTACGGCGGATTCGTCAAACCATGGCTCAACATTTTCCAAAAGGGAAAATCTTCTCCTTCCCTTACGAAGTACCCATTGAGAGTGGGGTAGTAAGGAGGCGAGATTTTCCATGTCATCCTTAGTACCTTCTACCCTTTGATGCCATTCTTGCTCCTTGGTCCAAGGGTTTGAGGAATGTACCCAAGACTACTCTTTCCTTTCCTAACCACCAGAGTAGGTAATTTTGAAACACCCTGATGATACTTTCCTAATCCCATCCTTAGAAAGTATTGAATGTTCCTCATCATTTGATTCACTGAAGGACTTCATATAGTTTCATAGTTAGCCTTAATCTTTTCATCTGACATTTCCTTAGTGAGTTCTACACAAGTTTCCTCTATTTCAAAACCACTAAGTTGAACTTCCTGGTCTTGTTCTTCTTCATTTTCAATGTTGGCTAAGGTGTTCACCACTTCGGGATCTCCGGCTACTATAATCAGCATTCCTTCATGAATGAATTTCATTTTCTGATGGAGACTAGAGGACACTGCCTTGGCATGATGTAACCAAGGCCTTCCCAAAATCATGTTAGAAGATGCTGGTATATCAATGATCTGGAAATCAATATCAAACTTCACCGGGCCAATTACTACAGTGATGGTGAGGATGCCAAGGTTTATTCTCTTAGTGTTGTTATATGCCCATATGGTTTGGGTTGACGGCCTCATCTCTTCCAGGTTGATGCCAATACTCTTTGCCGATCTCAAGGGTAGAACATTCAAAGCAGACCCATTGTCAATGAGAACCTAGGGAACCACCTTGTCTTGACATTCTATTGTGATGTGTAGAGCTTTATTGTGCTGGGCTCCTTTGGGGAGTTTAGAGTCTGAGAACATCAATGACTGTATCGCATATGTTGCCCTTACTATGTGCGAGAGATGTACTAGATCTATCTCGATCGGCACTTGCACATTGGTGAGAGACTTTAAGACAACTTCTCAGCGCATGGGGGAGGCCATCAATAATCCCTAGATCGAGATATTAGCTTGATATTTCTTGAGCTGAGCCAAGACTAGATTCTCTGGTTCTTTCTTCAAGCCATTGGTTCCTGCCCCATTAGTTCTCGACTATTCTACAGCTAGGGCCTTGCCCTTGTAGTCTCTTCCACTCCATGTTTCTATAACATTGGCAGGTTTCTTCGCGATGATCTCTGTGGGATAGCAATCTTCATCATCATTGTCTGTTATGGTAATTAACCCTACCGTCGGGTCATCTTCTTCCTCAGATTCCTCTTCACTACTTTGGTTAGGAGGTCGTGGTACTCCACAAATATCCACGACCCTGGCTTTTACCTTCTTGACTGTATTGGAAAGCCACACAACTGTTGTATCTATCATTTTTGCAAGTGTGGAATGTCCCCCTATTTTCTCAAGGATTATCAACTGCTCGGTGTAACATTGTTCACTGATGGCTACTTCACCTAACATCTGATTAATCTCATCAGCCTGGAGTTTGATGTCAACCAAACGATTGTAAACATAAGCCATGTGTTTTGCTATAGGATTTGCTTTGCCTTCAACAGTGATCTCATACCCTTCACTATCTTCTGAATAGGATGCCAGATCTTCCCCTTCCATATGGATTGTGAGCACCAACTGAATAGCATCTATGGGATCCATCATTAGGCAATCTTTGCCAATTGCATACACAGAATATCCTCCTGGATCCCTGGGTGATTAGTACCTTGATTCGTCATCATTATCATTGTGCTAAGGCCCCTGGTAGTCATCCCAATCTGGTTACTCATCATCACCTTGTGAATCAAAGTTATTTCCCTCATTTTCATCCTCACTTTCACCCTCATGGTTGTCGTCATCATCCTCTTCGTCGTTGATTTCCCCCTCACTTGGTTCTTCATTAGATTCCTCTTGACCATCAAATTCTCTGGTATCCAAATGTTCGTAGTATTCAGAGTGTATGGATCAAAAAAATTCCGTAGGGCTGGACTTGGTCTCATTAGCTTGAAGATGAATTAGGCCAGACTCATCATCTTCTGTGTCACTTCCGATGTGGATTAGAGAGGTGTGCTCTTTGATTTGTTCTCCCACTACTAATGCCATTACTGCTCTGAGGAGATCATCCGTGACTTCTTCAGTCTTTTTCGGATTGTCCTTCAGGGGTATGGTGGACTGAATTAGAGAAGTGGGATCACCATCTTGGCCTTCTCCAAAAGCATTCAATGATCCTGTTGAGGAGGTCATATTTGGGGAGTCTGGTAGTGCAAGCATATCCTTCCAAGTGTACCCATCCATCCATCCTTCTTTTAGGTTATACACTGATCCTTGAGAATGAGATTTGTATGAGGGTGATGAGGGATATGAGGCGGGGTGATATGATGTGAGAGGTAGGGTATGAAGATTGGGGGTGATAAGATGAGGAAACTCCTTCTCCTTGATGATTTGGAGAAGGTTGATGATATGGTGGAGGTTGGTAATATGATGGAGGTTCGTAATATGGTGAAGGTTGGAGATATGCTAGAGGTTGGAGATGTGCTGTGATGGATTCTTCTGTTGATGAGGAAGGATGAATGGCTGTCGTGGAAGCCCTAGCCTTTTGACTCATGGCTTTCTTGTACGCATGGGCATTCATGTGATTCTTTTGTGCTTGGGATACAATAAGTTGAGTGGGGTCACTCTCTATTGCTTCTTCGTCTAGTTTGTCCACATGATCATAGAACATGGGGTGACAAAAGTGCTTATCCAACTGATACATGTGAATGGCGCTTTGGAAGGAATCACACTCTTTTTGGCAAACATTTTTGACGAAACCGTAAATGTGCCGTACTAATTCTGGAGGAAGGGACCATCTTTGCACAAGCTGGAACTTCTCTTGCCATTCAACATGCCTCTCTTCTTGGTATTTCTTGGCATCCTTAATAAAATGGGTTGGATCATAGAACTTAGGATCCTATTTTTTCTAGTCACTTATTGTTGCCAACATGTTGACAATTCCATGATCCAGGAGGGGATTGGTATTGACATTAGGAGATTGTTTGATCTTGACTTCAATAGTCCCGTCGTCTACCAAATCTTGGATTGCATGTTGGAGACCTATGCATCTTTCAGTTTTGTGCCCCTTCTGAGTGTGATAAGCACAATATTCATGATCTCTGTACCAAGCTGGGGGAGGGTTGCTCATTACTCTTGGAGCTACCGTCCCTAGCAATCCTTGTTTCTTTAACTTTTCATACACTGCTATCACAAGCATTCCCAAATTTGTAAATAGTCCCCATGAGCAAGAAGCCTTCTGAGTAGGGAATCTTCTTGTGTCATGAACGGTTGTGAAGAGGCGACATGTGAGATTGACTGTTGAACCGCGCCTACCATATTGGTCTTGGGACCCTTTCCACGTCCTACTCTAGCATTCATTCCAACATCTTGGCTGGATCCTTAGTGCTGAGCTTCCCTTAGGATTCTGTTTTCCACACGTGTACCGGTGGCTATCAAGGCATCAAAAATTTGTAGATGTTGATAATAAAAGACATCATAATAAGGCTTTGACAAGTTTTCAATAATTTTTTCTAATTGCTCTGCTTCTGAAGGCTGAGTTACCATCTTGGCGACCTTATACCTAAACCTCATTAAGAATGCGGTGAATCCTTCTCTAGGTTGTTGTCTCAAGGTCTAAAGGTCCTGACATTTCACATCCACTTCGGTGTTGTATGAGTACTGCTTGGTGAAGGTTTTCACCACTGGTGTCCAATTTTGGGTTTGGCAAGACTCCAACTGGGTGAGCCACCTTAGTGTTGGTCTTGATAGGGTTAACATGAAGGCTTGCCCCATCTGTTAGTCCGCAAGTTGCCATGATTTGGAGAAGCTAAGTAAGACTTTGAGATGAGCCTTAGGGTCCCCTGACCTGTCAAATCTATCAGTTTGCCATTTGAACTTCTGGGTTATCCTCATCCCAGGATAAACATTTATTTCATCAGAATCCACCATTTGGCTTTCCGAACCTTTTCCCACTCAAATTATATTCTCAACTTCTCTAATTGCTCTCTGAATTTCCTTTCTTTCTCTTTCTCTAGAGGCTCCATTCGGACATGTGCGGCAAACTCCTCTTCCTCATCTTCAATCACTACCCTAGGAGGAGGGACGGTAGAATAGGCCCCTCATTGACCATTTGGACAGGTAGGTGAAACTCCTCTCTGATTGGTTGGGCTAACTTGCTCTATTTCTCCTGAGTTAACTTGGGAAGAATTTTAGCAATGACTTGGAGGTCCGTTCTGATCCAACTCTCCTATAGCTTGTGCTGGTTCAGTCCTAGGAGGGTTATGGAGTGCATGCAGTATCTGTGCTATCCCTCTCTTAACCTCGGCCATTCCTATCTGCAAGGTCTCTACGGGGTGGACCCATGCTTCCTTGGGTGATTCAGGATTGTGTCGATCCATGTGAACTGGGTCATAATCACTTGGCAATAAACAATCTTGAAGAGACGATGGAGGTGATACTGGACATAATCGAGTCAACCGGTTACCTTGACGTGTCCAAATGGACCACATAGTATACTTGAGGTATAGAATTGTGCCTGAACCAAAAGTAGCTTATTTTAGGATTCTTGTATCCCCAACCCCTTATTCACTCATTCACTAGATTAACAACCAATGATCCATCCAAAGTTAGTCCGCTTAATAATAGGGAGTGGGTAGGGGTTGATGCCCCTAGTCCAGTCAATGTCATAGGCCAGGAGGTACACACAAATGGGTAGACCAAAGTACTCCTATTAATACATTCTTTGCCAATAAAGTCATAATTTCCTTAATCTTATCCCACTAGGTGACCTTCCTCCTAGTTTCCTTGGGTATTTTGGATAATTTGGCATTTTATGGGGCTTTGACAGAAATCAACCCGGATCGTAAATACCAAATCATCCATATTTCATTTCTAAGGAGGAAGAGCACCTTTTATCCAAAACCCACTTAGGAGAGAATTTCTTTATGACTAGAATGCATCATAGGTAAATTCTTTTTCAAGACCACAAACAAATTCTACAGATCAGCTTGTGGCGTTCCTAGCGTTCTTCATCTATTTCCTACATGATGCGAGCATGTGGTGGATGCAATAGGACCGACAAGGCTTCCTTGACAGGATCTATATACGCAAGGTACGTGATCCTTTTGATATACCCATGGGTATGAGATCAAGGGGGTGACTTCCTTGCTCATTACCCGTGACTACACACGAGGTTAAGCAACTGGCCACTGGGTGGTGCAACCGTGAGTGATTGTGTGCAAAAGTGTAATATGTGAATATCATTATTCGATCTTAAAATGTTATAAAGTGAACGGACCTCCCCAAGGGTGCGGGCATGACAGGGAGTCCCTCGCTAAATGATTTCACATCGAGCACGTTGCATGATGTGGTTAGCGAATACAATTACAAACATAGGGTTAGCCAAACATGTTTTCAAACAAATGTGGTGAAAAATGTTCTTGCATTTAATGGTAGCATCTAGTGTTAAAAGCTTGACATTTATCCTCAGTGGTGTCGCCACTGTGAGGGTAGCAGCCGAAAAAAATGTTGGGTTCCTCCTTTGTGGGGAGGAAAAAGGCTTGCATCTATTCCGTCCTCTCTCCTCTCTTTCTCTTTCATGAGGGAGGGGTGTGTCGTGTGTGCTTACCATGCAGGCCCTACACCATCGTATCGCCATTCGGAGATATGTGGAGGCCTATTGCACAAGAGTGTATAGTTCGTCATTAGAGACGGAGATTTGATGATGGACCAATACAGGGATTGGGATCATGTAAAAGTGTTTGGAGTCGCCACCTAGGATTATGGGCCTAGGACCCAGGGGTGGGCCCAATCCCTAAGAAGAGGGCTCGAAAATTGGTTTGGTCCAGAGATTTAGGGTAATTGTCCGGTTGTAGAGTTGGGAAGGTATTAGGCACCCAATCTACCTAGTTCAACCAGTCTTCCTACTAGATGCTTTAAAACGAACATTTTTCATAATTATTCCTATTCTGCATGTATGGCTAAGTTATCACACATATGTACATTAACTAAATTTAAATGATTATATACATTAAAACAAGGTCAATATAAAGTCTACATTAGGCTAATTTGGGTAAGAAATTATACCTATGCTTGACCCCTATTTCGGGTCAAGAGAGGTGGGACCTCGATTAGTGCCGGCATGAGCTATTTTTTGGATTCTCCTGGCTCAGAGGAAGATGGTATTGACTCCAACTTCCTTTCTCGAGAGACGTTGACTATGGTGATATTTGGACAGAGTTCCAGTTTGGAACAGTTACTTTCGGGTTTTGGGCCAAGGTATCAATTCGGCAGAGCTTTCGCTAGGGAGGGGGCTACTTCTAGATTTTTGCTAAGGTATCGATTCGTCAGAGCTTTCACTGGGAATAGGCTATGGGAGGGCTAGGCTAAGGTGGCACTCCAGCAGAGCTTCCATTGGGGATGGACTAATCCTAAGTTATTGAGGAACTTTGAAGGCCCGAAGAACACTTCAGATCTTACGAAGATCTCCACGAAGATGGGAAGAACCTCAAGAGGGGGTGCGGGACTAAATGAAAATTTCTTCTACGCAAAATCTCACTCAAAGAAGGCAAAAGATTGAGAATTTTGGAAGGCCTGAAGAACACTTCAAAGTCCGAAGAACACTTCGGATCTTATGAAGATCTCTCTGAAGACTTGAAAAATATCAAGGGGGGAAGGGGAGGAGAGAGGGCAGAGCTTCTCTTCCTAGGATGCTCACTTGGAGGCTTGGATATTGTGGTGTTGTGTTCTGTAAAACCAAAGGGAGGGGGATGTTTATAGGATTCTTGAACTAGTGGGGAGAGAAGGGGAATTCCCTTGGCCAATGGTAGAATAAGTGGTTCTTTTCAGGAATGAAAAAATGAAAATTTGGGCTAACGGGGGTGGGAGATGTTTTTTTGGACTAATAGGAAAAGTGAGTCTTTTTTTTGGGCAAATGACGTTAGAATATTCCTTTTTGAGCCAATGGGAGGTTGCAGAGTAGGGTATGCTAGCTGGACAAGGTTAGGTGCACAAGTGGGTGAAGAGAAAATTTCTTCACCCTTCAGGTTGGTAGAACACGTATTCCGGTCATTGATGGCGACACACATGGTTCGCAGGGGTGTTCGAGGTATGCATGGGTGCATGCGGGCTACTGGCCATGCTGCACGGCACATTGTAGGCATGGGTGCAAAAGGGCTATTAGGCAGCGGGCATGCACGGGCTGGCACGATGGGGGCACATGGCATGGTATGCAGGGGTGCACAGTATGGCATGTTGGGGCACAAGCTGGAACGGTAGGCGCGCACGGGTTGGCAAGTTGGGGGTGTGCGATATGGCACGCGGGGGCATAGGCTGGCATGGTAGGGACGTGCGGTATGGTACATAGGGCATGTGCGGGTTGGCACGATGGGGGCACATGGCTTGGCACTCGGGGGCACACAGCATGGCATGTAGGGGTGTAGGTTGGCACTATAGGCATGCGGGCTGGCACGATGGGGGTGCGTGGCATGGCACACAGGGGCGCAGGTTGACATGGAAGGGGCACGCTAGGGCACGCAGCATGGCATGCGAGGGCGCGTAGTATGGCACGTTGGAGCGCTCAGCATGGCATGTGGGGGGTGCGACATGGAATGTGGGGGCACGCAGCATGGCATGACAAGAGCACGTGATATGGCACGTGGGGGAGTGCAAGTTCGCACGGCGGGAGTGCACGACATGTGAGGTTGGCTGGCCAGTGCACGTGACATGCGTGCAAAAAACTATGATTTTCTAGGGAAGATTGTGGGAGATCCGATGATCCGATTTTGATCTACCATATATTGTTGGAATCATTTTTTTGAGTATTATCCATCCGTACTTTCATCCTAACCGGATTTATTCATATATAAAAGTTAAAATTGGACCCTCTTTTCTCCTGTGCGACATTTCTGGGGTTTCTTAGGTAGGGGATGTTTCTAGGTTTCCTAAATCAATTATCATCTCTGTCGATCAGAAGTAAGAATTCATGTCCAAGATCCACAATTCATTATAGCCTGAGGGGGTGACAAAATTGGGTGTCTACAGAATTCCCTTCTTTGGCCTAGGCCTGTGCCAACGGCCTAAGGGCAAAGAAAAGAACGACCACATTTTGTCACCTGGAGCATATTCTTTCGTCATTTTGCTCAATAATGATGGAGTTGAAAAATGCAACAGGTAATATCTTTTAACTACTTTGAGTTTGAGACTTACTTGGGCTGCCGATTTACAAGAAAGAAATTCGTTGCTCTTTCAATCCAGCAAAAGACGTTAGTATTTGTCTTTTTCCTATACTGGGCTTCCATGTGCCAGTTTAAGGAAATCAATAATGAGATCAGGCCACTCGGAACCGATTCAAAGAGATTGGGCCACCTAGGACCGGGTCAATGACATTGGGCCACCTAGGGCCGGATAAATGATATTGGGCCCACTTGGGGCCAGGTAAATGCAATTGGGCCACTTGGGGCCGGTTCAATGAAATTGGGCCACCTGAGGCCGGGTAAATGCAATTGGGCCAACTAGGGCCTGTTCAATGAAATTGGGCAATCTGGTCCGGGTAAATGCAATTGGGCCACTTGGGGCCGGTTCAATGAAATTGGGCCACCCGGGGCTGGGTCAATCCAATTGGGTCACTTGGGATCGGTTCAATGAAATTGGGCCACCTGGGGTTGGGTAAATGCAATTGGGCCATCTGGGCCCGGTTCAATGAAATTTGGCCACTTGGGGCCAGTTCAATGAAATTGTTTCTTTTCTTGATTTTTCTCTCATCCCTTGATTAGGATTCTTGATTTTTGGCCTTTTGATTTGGAATCATGCTCATTGGTTTTGATTTGGAATCTTGCTTTTTGCTTTTGATTTGCTCTTTGCTTTTACTTTCCTTCTTTGAATTTTGACTATGAAAAATTCTTTACCTTCCAATAAAATTTTGACTTTTACCTTCCTCTTTTTCATGTGATATAATTTTCATCTGCCACATGAATTTGGATTTTACCCTCCCTTTGATTTTTACCTTCCACTTCCATGTGATAGAATTTTTATCTACAACAAAAGATAATTTTGAACTTGGTATTTGGTGGTAAGAATTTTTTATTTGCACCTTGGAATTAGAATCTCATTTTTTTTGAGAAAATGAATTTCTTCACCTAGAAATGGTCCCCCCCTTTGTTTATTCCTCATTCTTATTTTTCTGAGTTGGGAACGATTTGTGAGTGATTGAGCTCGGGTTTTGGAATCTTCTTGAAGATCCGAACCTTTTCACATTTTTTCGGATTTCTTCAAATTTTCCTTTGAAGTTCTTCATCTTCATTTTGAAGATCTTCATAGTTCTTGAGGAAGGAGTCATTTGGAGAATTTGACATCTTTTTGGGCTTCTTTGTAAATTATGGAACTTCTTGGGGTTCTTTGTGACTTTGGGAAATATGGCTGAGAGAAGAAAGAGAAAGACTTGTGGAGTGGTCCAGTTGGATGGTTGTAGAAACTCTTCTCAAGGGGATGAGGGCCTTGTGGACTGGTACTCTGGACAGACACTTCACAACACTCGGAATCATGTTTGTAACTCAGTATGGCGTTCATGGGTAAGTCCTTGCATTTTATTATTATTATTATTATCATTTTTTTTAATTTTTTATTCATTCATTATTGTTTTGCTTTCTCCTATCATTCATTTTTTTTTATCATTTTATTTATTTAGTTATTATTATTTTTTGTAAAAAGCATGATGGAGAAGTACCACTGACCTTGGCAAGATATGGCCACCCAAACATAGCTCGGGGTTGGTACAGGATGCTCCCCTACAGAGTGAAGGAGATGGTTAACTCATTTCACCTGAGTCGATTGGTTTCCATAAAGACTAGGAAGTTTAGCCTGGCATTAGCAGGGGCCCTGACAGGCATACCATTTGCGGGGAGGCACTTAACCCTTCCCAATACTCTAACAACTTGGGTGTTCACGGATTTGATAGGCATAGATATCAAGAATGACCATACATACATCCGCCTTGGTGAGATTAGTGCTCGTTGGTGGAGGACTGGCTTGGGGGTAAACCCTGGTAACTTGGCATAGGTGACCCGTTCTTTCCTTTTGTTCACCGTGGGAGGTGGGGTAGACATTCACATGGTCACCTTCTTCCGAAATCTCCGAGATGTGGAAACCTGGGTTGGGGGGGTGTTGCTTATGTATATTTGCTACGATCACTGGATCAACTATTATATGGGGACTAAGATCTCAAGGGAGCAGGATACATCCTCCAGGTAATCTCTTATTCTTGTACTCATTTCTTTTCATTTGATTGCATTTTTTCCCTTTGGTTTTTCAAATCAGCCCTGGTGCTATGGGCATCTGGAGATTATGGCCCCCATACTAAAGGACCCTCAAGCATCGCCCTTTCCATAGCTATGAGATGGGGAGATAGCCAAGTACGCAGTGTTCGGCGCTATACTCTAGGGACTATTTCCCATTCTCTCCTGAACGGTCTTACAGAGGTAAGCCATGCTGTGTCATTAAATTTCCTTATGTCCTATGCCGTACTTATTTTTTCTTGAATTTGCAGGTCACTTAGAGACCATCCCATCCTCTCACATTCTTGGACCTTGATGAAGTTACTCGTGCTAGATACTTATCAGAGAACCGAGTCCTATTCAAGGGGATATGGGGCCATGCATGGTATTTAGGAGAGATGGTCATACCTCAATGGTCTGATATTGATACATACTTCTCTCCGTGTCTTCCTCCACCAATCAGGCATTGTCCAGAGTGCATTCCTGGGGACCAAATTGAGAGACTGGTAGACGGAATATGGGATGATTCATTCCTTGAGTCAGATAGGGATTACAAGACTTTCCTTGAGGAAGAGATTGTTTGCACCCCTCTCTGTCCTGACGGTCTAGTGGTATGTTGCTCCTCCTTTAGTCTTTCAATTCCTTTTAGCCTTGATTGATGTTCTTTTAGGGGAGAACACGGCGTGTATACCTTTCTACCATCCAATCATATGTCAGTGCTACTGGACAACTCAAGCCGGACCTTCTACTAGTGCGGGTGGATCCCTCAGGATTGCCACCATTCCCTTCTATGGCTTCCCAGGTTGGTCATATCCCAACACAGCTAATCCTAGCATCCCCCATCTTTTGAGGTTGAGAACAGACATAGATGCTTCTCTCGGGATGCCCATTCTATATGATTATGTGAGTATCTAATCATCCGTTGTTTGCTTGGCATTCAACCCTCCTTGGCTGATATGTTTCTCTTCAGGTGTCTCTGGAGGTCTATACCGAGATCCGGAGGATGCATCAGGGCTTGTGTGAGGTGGTGATTTTTAAGGTACCTTTCCCCTTCTCTTTTTTGTTTCATCTTTATTTATTACTCTTTTCTTGACCATCTCTCATATTCTTTTGGATGGAAGAATTGTTGCCTTAGAGAACCAAGTCAGCTTCTATCAGCAGGAGAACACCCTGCTACAAGCACAGATTCAGGATCTAACCCGAAGGTTGGCGGATTTGGGATTGACACCCATGCACTCCTCCCCATTTTATGAGGGTGGCTCTGAGTATGGTTTAGATGAGGACTTTGAATCTTAGGGATCTGTTCTTGTAGTTCCTGCAAGCACAAACACATGCACATATTTTTTTTTCTTTTCCCTCCCCTTGTTTGTTCACTTTTTTATTTTAGCATTTTGTGAATGGAAACCTATCTTTGGCACAAAGAAAATTTCCTTTTATTTATGATTTGGAATGTTTAGGCATAATTAATTCCACAACTCAAGTCTACATTATAGTAATCGGGATAACACGAAAATCCAAATATTTCCTCATTTTACTACCAAGTGAATTACATGAAAATAACTTTCCTACCATAAAAGGGATAGATAGGTAACAATATAGGGAGTCGATTCTTGGGGTGGGTAAAAGTTCACCAGCTCTTCAGGATCATCTGCTTTCAGTCCATACTGGCGGCTAATGTAAGTAGGCAAGTAAAAAGACATATAAGTGGGCAAGAAAAATCTTCCTGCGGCTTCCCTGGGCATCTCCATGCAGTGTCCTTTGTAGTTCTTCTCTGTAGGTACTCTTTCCAATCAACAATGAGCTTGAATTCCGGGGCTTTCCTCCTTTCCTAGTAGCAAAGAGCTCCAAGTTGGCATTCTTTCAATGGCCTAGTCAATTTCGGTTTCTCGAGGAGCCAAATCTGGAAAATTGCAGGACTTCTTTGATGCTAATTAAGTCTAAATCTATGGCTTTAGACCATGCCATCAAATCCCTTGAGTGTTTCTGCAAGGATCGTGGGGTTGATATCATCTAATTTCTTCAATTGCTTTACCACTTTTATCAGAACAAGTGGTGCACCATGTCAGGGAGTTCGGAGAACATAGCAAGCTATCATGCAAAGTAAATAAGCATCCTACGACCTTTGTTTATGGATTCCTCCCAATGATAGATACTTAGCGAAGATCCTAGCCACCTTCAAAATGTCAATCTTCCCATATCTAACGAATTTCTTTATTTCCTCCTCCTTCCATCCAAAGAAATCTTGAATTTTCTCTGAGTAATCTTTTTCCAAGATGGTTGTATTAACCTGCCTTTGGATGGAGATAGCATACAAACTCAGAATTCTTTGAGAGTCAGGTAGATCTCAACTAATCCAAACCGAAACTTATGAAGATTAGTATCGCAGTGTTGAGGCACTTGTATATGGTGATGTAGCTTTACACACCCGATTCGACTGGGCATCGATATATTCATGGATTCTAGTAGTCCTAGTGCCTTCATGTTTATGTCCAAGGTCCATTTTCTCAACATCTAATCCAACGAGTTCATGACTTTTCGTGCAACCATCACAAACAAAAGGGAAGACGATTTACCAAGTATCACTCATTAGCTATTGACACAACCAAAACTTCACCACTGTTGCACTAAACACACTTTTTTTTTGATTTTTTGACTAATCAAGGATGGGGTATGAACTAGCCTTTGACATACTGGTGCCAAGTGGTGACTTTCGAGAGATGGAATTCTGGATATGAATCTAGAGGACCATAGATGGATGATGGATGTCCAACAGTCTTGCATGCTAAATGGCGATTCTTGGGGGACACAAGCTATGATGATCTTTTTAGATACCTTGATTATTAATCTATGAACCAATTTATTGCTTTGAGATGGTTGAGACCGCACTTGTACATGTCAAGTTACCTATGTATCCCTTGAGATGAATCAGGTCTAGCGTAGTTCGGGCTATTCACCCTTTTAGACATAATATCTCTTGAGTTGATCCATGTTGACCAATCGGGGTATTTCTTCACCGTTGAGGTCTATGAATTTTACAGCTTTTCCTGGTAAAATCTCTTTGACAGTGAACGGGCCACTCTAGTTGGGACTGAATTTTCCTCTTGGGTCACGAATTGGGGCTCTTTGTTCTCAAAGAAAAAGCTCCCCCTCCTCTATGTGTTGGGGCTTCACATTCTTGTTAAAGGCCCTTTCCATTCTCAGTTGATATTTCTTTAGATTATCCATGGCTTTCATATGTCTTTCATCGAGAAAGTTGAGCTTGTCATGTCTGGCCTTCACCCATTCTCCTTTAGGTAGTTGACTATCTAAAAGCACTCTTAAGGATGGTACTAGGATTACCACGGGCAGCACTGCTTCAACCCCATACACCAAAGAGAAAGGAGTTGCCCCTGCCGAGGATCGCACAGAGGTCCGATATGCCCATAAGGCAAGGGGTAACTTATCCACCAAATCCTTATGCATTTTTGCCATTTTTTATAAGATGAATTTGATGTTTTTGTTGGCTGATTCTACTTCCCCATTGGTCTGTGGCCTGTAAGTGGTAGAGCGGTGCCTTCTGATACCAAACTTTGTGTATATTTTATCGGTTTTGCCCCAAAAATGGGATCTCTGATCTGATATCAACTCTTGAGGTACTCCATATGGAGAAATGATATTTTCTTGAATGAATTTTGCCACTTAGCAGTGGTGAGGACTACATATGACTGAGCTTCTACCCACTTGGTGGAATAATTAATGGCTACCCAAATGATTTCATGACCATTGGATGCCTTTGGGTTGATCTTCCCAATGATGTCAATGCCCCAAGTAGAGAATGACCGAGGAGAATTGAAAGAGTTTAATTCCATTGGTGGGATATGTTTGATATTGGCAAATATCTGACATTTGTGGCATTTCTTGACAAAGTTTACGCAATCTGCTTCCATTGTGTTCCAATAATATCCCAACACGAGGATCTTTTTAGCCAGCATTTTGGCATTCATGTGGGGTCCACAGAGGCCTTGGTGAATTTCGTCCATGATGGTCATGGCTTGTTCTTCATCCATGGACAACAAATGTATTCCATCATAGGACCTCTTGTACAACAAGTCTTCTTGAAGGATAAACTAGGTGGCATATTTTCTCCAAAATTTCTTTTCTCTTTCTGTGGCTTTAACTGGGTATTTCCTTTCCCTAATAAAATCCAAAATATGAGCGAACCAAGACCGACCATCTATGGTGAGAGAGTTCACCGAATTCTGATAAATGGGTTTGCTTCTTTGTTCCATTAAGAATGGTCGAACCCTGGCCATATGATTGCATTCTACCATGGAAGCCAAGATTGCAAAGGCATCGGCGAACCAGTTGTTGTCCCTTTGGAAGTATTCAAATCAGATATTCTCAAAGTGTCCAATCACCTCCTCTAGATGTTCTTGATATGGCTTTAGCTTCTCATCTCTGGTCTTCCACTTTTCCTATGTCTGACAAATGACAATGGATGAATCGCCGTAAACCTTGATCCTTTTCACTCCAATGGTTAGGACTGTTTCTAGTCCCAAGGCACAAGCTTCATATTCAGCAATGTTGTTGGTACAGGGAAAATCAAGGCAGAATGATGAAGGCAAATAAAGACCGTCAGGAGTGACAAGCAATATTCCCGCACCACACCCCTTTTGATTAGCTACTTTATCAAAGAATAATAATTACCATTCATTAGCTGTCTTCTTCTTCTATTACTGTGATTTCTTCATTGGAAAAGGCATCATCCAGGGCTCTTCCATCATCTGTGGGGTGGGCAGTCAAATGGTCAGCTATTGCTTGCCCCTTGATAGATTTCTGAGTGACATAGGTGATGTCAAATTCTAATAGCAAAAGTAGCCAACGAGCCATTTTTCCTGTTAGGGCGGGTTTCTCAAAGAGGTACTTGATTGGATCCATCCTTAAGATCAAACGTACTAGATACGCTACCATGTAATGTCGTAGCTTTTCGTTACCTAAATTAGTTCAGCACAGGTTTTTTCCAAAGATGTGTACCGCATTTCATATTCCAAGAACTTCTTTCTGAGGTAATATATGGCATGCTCTGCCCCCTTTTTCATCTCCTTTTACGCTAGCAATAAGCCCATAGAATATTCTCCCACTGATAAGTATAACAGAAGTGGTTCTCCTTCCACTGGTGGCTTTAATACCGACGGGTTCATAAGATACCCTTTGATCTTATCAAAAGCTTTTTGGCATTGATCATTCCCTTATGTGGGCTGATCCTTCTTCAGCAACTTGAAGATTGGTTCGTAGATTGTAGTGAACTGAGCTATGAATCTGCTAATATACTGGATGTGACCCAGGAATCCTTATATCTGCTTCTTAGTGCAAGGCGTGGGCATTTCTTGAATTGCTTTGATCTTGATAGGGTCTAATTTAATGCCTCTTTCACTCACCAAGAACCCTAGCAATTTTCCTACTGTTGCCCTAGGGACACACTTCTGAGGGTTCAACCTCAGCTGATACTTCTTGATTCTTTCAAAGAATCGCCTTAATATGGAAATGTGCCCCTGTCGATCCTTTGCCTTCACTATCATGTCATCCACGTAGACTTTCACATTCTTATTCATCATATCATGTAATATGGATGTAGCTGCTCTATGATAAGTTGCCTTAGCAATCTTTAGCCCAAAAGGCATCACCTTATGACAATAGGTTCCCTATGGAGTGGCGAAGGCTATCTTCTCATGATCCTCTGGGTGCCTGCTCACTTGGTTGTATCCCAAGAATCCATCCATGAATGATAACAAGGCATGCCGTGCCGTGTTGTCAACCAATACATCAATGTGAGTTAATGAGAAGTCATCTTTAGGGCTTACCATGTTAAGATCTTGAAAGTTTATGCACATTCGTACCTTACCATCCTTTTTTGGAAGTGGTACAATGTTGGCCAACCATTGGGGGTACCTCACCACTTGTAGAAATCCTGCATTCCACTACTTCACAACTTCTTCTTTGATTTACTCACTCCATTCTAGATGCATCCTTCTGACCTTCTGTTTGACCAGCTTTGCCCTAAGGTAGGTCAGAAAGAGGAGTTGCACAATGTCAGGGTATATACCCAGCATCATATGACCAAGCAAAGACTTCAAAGAATTCCTTCAAAAGACTAATCTTTTGTTCTGCTTCTTCATTGTCTAGGGTGGTACCAATTTTTACCTCTTGAAGGCATTGGTTGGTTCCTAAATTAATCACCCAGGTATCCTCACGGATGGGTTGGCCTTTCTTTAGTTTGCATTGTTTTATTAACTCTTGATATTTATTAAGATTATCATCAGAAAAGGAGGCAAGTCATACTCGGAACCAGAAATTTCATTCATGAAAGAAGCAGTAACAGACTTGACATACACGGACTCTGGACCCTCCTCAAGAGGGGAGGCCGACACAAAATCATAAACAACAGACTCAACAACTGACTTGACTACAGACTTGATGACTAGTTTGATGCTTTCATCAGTGGTATCCAGGTTGATTGACTCAATAACATGAGTAAAGTTGAAATTCTCCCCAATGCTAGTCCAGTTCAGGAGCGGTTCGATGGCTTGATGGATGAGGAGATGTGGCAACGGGTCTCCTTCTTCTTCTAGGAAGGTTCCTGCTATTTTTTTAATGGTGCAATGGTTCTTCTAGATAGGTGCCTGTTTCTTCACAAATACCAGTTGATCAACCTCATGCTCTCGGAAGCCAAACTTTATGAGAGGTGAAGATTGGTAGAGACTGCTCAATCCTCTTTCTATAAAGTCCATCTTTTTCAGCCTATTGAGGGATGCCTTTCCGGTGCCTCAGTCACATCTTTGACCACCTTCATAGACCTTCTCATTGTAGTTGATTCGGGCACAGTACATGCAAACCATCATTCTTTGTGCTCTTCTTTGCCTTGCATAAGTGCTTCTTCCTCTGAAAGGCCTAGGCTTGAGCTCATGTAACTCCTAAGATCGTGGCTTTTGTAGAAAGGAACAAATGTGACCTTTCAGATCCGTGGGAAGTTGTAGATTCCAGTCGAGTCTTATCTTCTTTTTCCATCTTAAATCAGCGCTACTTCCACTATTTCAGTGATGCAACTGTCTTGATTATTTTCTTTGATTAGCATTTGCTGTTGTTCTACCTCATGAGTTATCCAGTCGAACTCATCTTGAAAGAATACTTCAAAACTTGGTGGCATCTTTGCAGCGGTTTCGTCAAACCATGGCTCAACATTTTTGCAAAAGGGAAAATCTTCTCCTTCCCTTTCAAAGTACCCATTGAGAGTGGGGTAGTAAGAAGCGGAGATTTTCCTAGTTTTCCTTAGTACCTTCTGCATTTTGCTGCCATTCTTGCTCCTTGGCCCAGGGGTTTGAGGAATGTACCCAAGACCACTCTTTCCTTTCCTAACCACCGAAGTAGTTAATTTTGAAACACCCTGATGATACTTTTCTAATCCCATCCCTGGAAAGTATTGCATGCTCCTCATCATTTGATTCACTAGAAGACTCCATATAGCTTTATAGTTAGCCAGAATCTTTTCATCTGGAATTTCCTTGGTGAGTGCTACATAAGTTTCCTCTCTTTCAAAACAACTAAGTTGAACTTCCTGGTCTTGTTCTTCTCCGTTTTCAATGTTGGCTAAGGTATTCACCACTTCGGGATCTCCGGCTACTATAATCACATTTCCTTCATGAATGAATTTCTTTTTCTGATGGAGACTTGAGGACACTACCTTTGCATGATGTAACCAAGGCCTTACCAAGAGTATGTTAAAAGATGCCGGTATATCAATGATCTGGAAATCAATATCAAACTTCACTGGGCCAATTACTATGGCGATGTGAGGATGCCAAGGATTTATCTCTTAGTGTTGTCATATGCACGTATGGTTTGGGTTGATGGCCTCATCTCTTCCAGGTTGATGCCAATACTTTTTGCCGATCTTAAGGGTAGAACATTCAAAGCGGATCCATTGTCAATGAGAACCTAGGGAACCACCTTGTCTAGACATTGTATCGTGATGTGTAGAGCTTTATTGTGCTGGGCTCCTCTAGGGAGTTTAGTGTCTGAGAACATCAATGACTATACCGCATATGTTGCCCCTACTATGTGCGAGAGGTGTATCGGATCTATCTCGGTTGGCACTTTCACATTGGTGAGAGACTTTAAGACAGCTTCACAGTGCGTGGGGGAGGCCATCAATAATCCCCAGATCGAGATATTAGCTTGAGATTGCCTGAGCTAAGCCAAGACTGGATTCTCTGGTTTTTTCTTCAAGCCACTGGTTCCTGCCCCATTAGTTCTCGACTGTTCTACTGCTAGGGCCTTGACCTTGTAGTCTCTTCCACTCCAAGTTTTCATCACATTGGCAGGTTTCTTTGCGATGATCTCTGTGGGATAGAAATCTTCATCATCACTATTTGTTATGGTAATTATCCCTACCATAGGGTCATCTTCTTCCTCAGATTCCTCTTCACTACTTGGGATAGGAAGTCGAGGTCCTCCACAAATATCCACGGCCCTGGCTTGTACCTCCTTGACTGCATTAGAAAGCCACGCAACTGTTGTATCTATGATTTCTGTAAGTGTGGAATGTCTCCCTATTTTCTCAAGGATTATCAACTACTCGGTGTGGTATTGTTCATTGATGGTTACTTTACCTAACATCTGATTATTCTCATCAGCCTCAAATTTGATGTCAACCGAATGATTATAAACATAAGCCATATGTTTTGCTATAGGATTTGCTTTACCTTCAACAATGATATTATACCCTTCACTTTCTTCTGAATCTGATGCTGGATCTTCCCCTTCCATATGAATTGTGAGCACTGGCTGAATAGCATCTGTGGGATCAATGATTGGGTAATCTTTGCCAATTGCATACACAGAATATCCTCCTGGATCCCTGGGTGAGTAGTACCCTGATTCATCATCATTATCATTGTGCCAAGGCCCCTGGATTCTATTTTCCACATGTGTACTGGTGGCTATTAAGGTGTTAAAAATTTGTAGATGTTAATAATAAAGGACATCATAATAAGGCTTTGACAAGTTTTCAATCAACATTTTTACTTGCTCTGCTTCTGAAGGCTGATCTGCCATATTGGTGTCCTTATGCCTAAACCTCATCAAGAAGGTGGTGAATCATTCTCTAGGTTGTTGTCTCAACATCTCAAGCTCCCGACGTTTCACATCCACTTTAGTGTTGTATGAGTACTTCTTGGTGAAGGCTTTCACCATTGTTGTCCAATTCTGGGTTTGGGAAGACTCCAACTGGGTGAGCCACCTTAGTGCTGGTCCTGATAGGGTTAACATGAAGACTTGCTCCATCTATTTGTCTGCAAGTTGCAATGACTTCGAGATTCTAAGGAATAATTTGAGATAAGCCTTAGGGTCCCCTGATCTGTCAAATCTATCAGTTTGCCATTTGAACTTCTCGGGAATCCTCACCCCAGAAAAGAAATTCATTTCATCAGAATCCACCGTTTGGCTTTTCGAACCTTTTCCCGCTCGAATTATATTCTCAACTTCTCTAATTGCTTTCTGAGTTTCCTTTCTTTCTCCGTCTCTAGAGGCTCCATTCAGACATGTGCGGCAAACTCCTCTTTCTCATCTTCAATCACTACCCTGAGAGGAGGGACCCTAGAATAGGCCCCTCATTGACCATTTGGATGGATAGGTGAAACTCTTCTTTGACTAGTTGGCCTAACTTGCTCTAGTTCTCCTGAGTCAACTTCGGAAGAATTTCAGCGATAACCTGGAGGTTCGTTTTAATCCAACTCTCCTATAGCTTGTGCTGGTTCAGTCCTGGGAGGGTTTTGGATGCATGTAGTATCTGTGCTATCCTCTCTTGACCTCGGCCATTTCTGTCTGCAAGATCTTTACGGTGGACCCATGCTTCCTTGGGTGATTCAGGATTGTGTGCATCCATGTGAACTGGGTCGTAACCACTTGGCAGTAAACAATCTCGAAGAGATGATGGAGGTGATACTGGACATAATCGAGTCAACCAGTTACCCTGATGTATCCAAATAGACCACGGAGAATACTTGAGGTGTGGAATTATGCCTGAACCAAAAGTAGTTTATTTTGTGATTCTTGTATCCCCAACCCCTTATTCACTCATTCACTAGATTAACAACCAACAATCCATCCAAAGTTAATCTGCTTAATGATAGGAAGTGGGTAGGGGTTGATGCCCCTAGTCCTCCAGTCAATGTCATAGGTGGGAGGTACACACAAATGGCTTGACTAGAGTACTCCTATTAATACATACTTTGCCAATAAAGTCAGGCTTTCCTTAATCTTATCCCACTAGGTGACCTTCCTCCTAGTTTCCTCAGGTCTTTTGGATAATTCGGCGTTCTGTGGGGCTTTGACAGAAATCAATCTAGATCGTGTATACCAAATCATCCATATTTCATTTCTAAGGAGAAAAGACACCTTTTATCTGAAACCCACTTAGGAGAGCATTTCTTTACGACTAGAATGTATCATATGTAAATTCCTTTTCAAGATCGCAAATAAATTCTACAGATCAGCTTGTGGCGTTCCTAGCGTTCTTCATCTATTTCCTACATGATGCGAGCATGTGATGGATACAATAGGATCGACAAGGCTTCTTTGACAGGATCTATATACACAAGGTACGTGATCCTTTTGATATACCCATGGGTATGAGATCAAGGGGGTGACTTCCTTTCCCATTACTTGTGACTATACACGAGGTTAAGCAACCAACCACGGGGTGGTGGAACCGTGAGTTATTGTGTGCAAAAGTGTAATAATGGAATATCATTATTCGATCTCAGAATATCATAAAGTGAATAGACCTCTCTAAGGGTGCGGGCATGACAGGGAGTCCCTCAATAAATGATTTCACTTCGAGCACGATGCATGATGTGGTTAGCGAATACAATTACAAACATGGGGTTAGCCAAACATGTTTTTAAACAAATGTGGTGGAAAATGTTATCGCATTTAGTGGTAGCCTCTAGTGTCGAAAGCTTGACATTTATCCTCAGTGGAGTCACCACTGTGAGGGTAGCGGCCGAAAAAAATGTTGGGTTCCTCTTTGTGGGGAGGAAAAGGCTTGCATCTATTCCGTCCTCTCTCCTCTCTTTCTCTTTCATGAGGAGGGGTGTGTCATGTGTGCTCACCCTACGGGCCCGCACCGACGTATCTCCATTCAGAGATATGTGGAGGCCTATTTCGTAAGAGTGTAAAGTTTGTCATTCGAGACGGGGATTTGATGATGGACTAATACGGGGATTGGGATCATATAAAAGTGTTTGGAGTCGCCACCTAGGATTATGGGCCTAGGATCCAGGGGTGGGCCCAATTCCTAATAAGAGGGCTCAAAATTTGGTTTGGTCTAGAGATTTAGGGTAAGTGTCTGGTTGTAGAGTTTGGAAGGTATTAGGCACCCAATCTACCCAGTTCAACCGGTCTTCCTACTAGATGCTTTAGAACGAACATTTTCCATAATTATTCCTATTCCGCAGGTATGGCTAAGTTATCACACACACATATATATATATATATATATAAAGTCTACATTAGGCTAATTTGGATAAGAAATTATACCTATGCTTGACCCCTGTTTCGGGTCAAGAGGGGTGGGACCCCGATCAGTGCCGACTCCAACTTCCTTTCTCGAGGGACACTTTAACTATGGTGATATTTGGACAGAGTTCCAGCTAGGAACTATTACTTTCAGGTTTTGGGCCAAGGTATCAATTCGGTAGAGCTTCCTCTAGGAGGGCCCTACTTCTAGATTTTTGCCGAGGTGTTGATTCAACAGAGCTTCCACTGGGAATAGGTCATGGGAGGGCTAGGCTAAGGTGGCACTCTGGCAGAGCTTCCATTGGGGATAAGCTAGGGGAGGCCTAAACTGAGGTGGCACTTCGGCAGAGCTTTCGCTGAGAATGGCTATTTCTAAAAAGATTCCAGTGGCACTCGGACAGGGCTTCGCTAGGAACTGCTATTTTTGGAAAGAAACAGATTGACCTAAAAATGAATTGAAGATCCCCAAAGCCCCGAAGAACACTTTAAAGATCCGAACAAAGTTTCAAATCTTGACAAAGATCTCTTCGTAGACCCGAAGAACCTCAAGGGGGAGGGATTTCTATTTCTGTTAAAACTCAAGAACACTCAAAGGAGGGGATTGAAGAACACACTATTTTTGGTAAAAATTGGATTGGACTAAGAACTTAGATTGAAGGTCTTCAAAGTCCTGAAGAACACTTCGAAGATCCGAACAAGATTTCAGATCATGACGAAGATCGCTCCAAAGACTCAAAGAAAATCAAGAGGGGGAGCGGAGGAGAGAGGGCAGAGCTTCACTACTATAGAGTGAGATGGGGTTGTTTGGTGTAATTAGGGGATTTTTCCAGGTTTCTAGCAGGCTTGTCACTATGCATGGCATATGTATGGGAAAATGTAATTTTTTGGGGCTGATTGCGGGAGATTCGTTGATCCAATTTTGACTTACCATATATCGTCGAAATCATATTTCCGAGCACTATCCATCTATATAGTCTTCTTAACCACATTCCTTCGTATATAGAAAGTCAAAATTGGACCCTCTTCTCTCCAGCAGGAGGGTTTCTAGGGTTTCAGGTAGGGGAGTGTTTCCATCATCATCTCTATTGATCGAAAGCCAAAAGTTGCGTCCAAGGTTCACATTTCATCATAGCCAGAGGAAGGTGATAAAATTGGGTTTCTACAGAATGCCCCTCTTTAGTCGAGGCCTGTGCCAACAGTCGAACGGCAAAAAAAAGAGCGACCACATTGTCACCCGAAGCATTTACTGACGTTATCTTGCTCATTTACGACGGAGTTGAAAAATGCAACAGATAATATCTCTCAACTTCTTTAGAGTTTTAGGACTTACCTGGGCTACTGATTGTGGGAAAGGAATTCACTGCTCTTCCAATCTTACAAAAAAATGTTGGTACTTTGATCTTTGAATTTTCCTTAGCTAGGCTTCACATGTGCCAGTTTAGGGATTTTGGTCTCCAGGTTGGCTTTTTCGAATCAGTCTAGACTATCTTGTCTTCCAGGTGAGTTCTTTCGAACTGGGTTGGGCTATCTGGTCTTCCAAGCGGGTTCTTTCGAATTGGGCTAGGCTATCTGATCTTTTAGGTGGGTTCTTTCGAATCGGGCTGGGCTATCTGGTCTTCCAGGCAGGTTCTTTTGAACTGGGCTGGGCTATCTGGTTTTCCAGGCGGGTTAGGTGGGTTCTTTCAAACTGGGCTGGGCTATCTGGTCTTCCAGGTGGGCTCTTTCAAATCGAGTAGGGCTATCTGGTCTTCCAGGCAGGTTCTCTCAAACCGGGCTGGGCTATCTGGTCTTCTAGGCGGGGTCTTTCGAACGAGGCTAGGCTATCTGGTCTTCCAGGTGGTTTCTTTCGAACTGGGCTGGGCTATCTGGGACTAAAGATTACAAGAAAGGAATTCGCTGCTCTTCCAATCTTGTAACAGGTAAAAACATTTGATTCTTTTATTTCCCTTAGCTGGGCTTCACATGTGCCAGTTCAGGGAATTTGGTCTCCAGGATGGGTTGTTCGAGCCAATCTGGACTATTTGGGACTGGGACAATGAGATTGGACCATTGGGTTTAAGCCCCTGGTTCTTAATCATTTGGGTCTTAAACTTTTGGTTCTTGATTTGGAATCTTTATTTTTGGATTTTTTACTTGAATTTTGATGCTTGATTTGGAATCTTGATTTTTGGATTTTTTGACTTGAAATCTTTGTGTGCTAATTTCCATCTACCGCACAAATTTTAACTTTTCATCTACCAATTTCACTTTCAAGTGTTTTTATCTACCAAGTAGATTTTACTTGCCATGTGATCACTATTTTACCTACCATGAGGATTTATTTTTGAATTTCTCTTTTTGGTGGTAAAAATTTTAAATTACACCTTGGAACTAGAATCTCTCTCTTTTTTTTTTTTTTTTGAATTCTGATCTTTGATTCTTGACCTTTGAAATTTGATTTGAATTTGATTTTTGAATTTGTTTTTGATTTTTTTTTAATTTTTGGTTTTGATTTTGAACTTTGAAGTTTGATTCTTGATTAAAAAATTTTCTTTTGATTTTTTTTTGAAATTTGATTTGATTGATTTTTTTTGAATTTTGTATTGAGGGTGGGGATTTTCATAGATTTTTTTTCTTTCTTTGATTTTCTTTTTATTATTACTCCTTGCTTTGACCATCTTTTGTGCCTCCTAGGATAGGTGGGTTGCTTTTATGAGGGAACAGAATGTTGACCAGGTCGCTCAGATTGAGGACCTCACAGCGCAACTGGAGAGTTCGCTCTTAACACATGATACTGTTACTTCTAGTAACTTGATGACTTCCGTAAGTAGGTCTAAATATGACACAGATGAGGATGGTGATCCCTAGAGATCTGTTCTTGCAAAACACAATCGTTGCATTTTTCTTTTTCTTTTTCCCTCCCCATCTTCATTTTTTTTTTACCTTTTATATGGCCAGACTAGGCTCTTTATTTTGGCTTGAAAACTTATCTCTTTTGTTTTTTTTTTTTTAAGTTTAGGAGTTTGAATTTTAAGGCAGGATTAATTCCACAACTCAAGTCTCCATTAGAATAAACGAAATGATGCTAAAATCCAAACATCACCTCATTCTATTACCAAGTGAATTACATAAGAGGGAAACAACTTTCCTACTATAGACAAGATAGGTAAGTAACAAGGTGGAGAGACAACTATTGGGGTAGGTGGGAAGTTCATTAACTCCTCTAGATCCATCGCCTCGAGCCCATATTGTCGACTGATGTACATAGGCAAATAAAAAGATGTGTAAGTCAATCCCATCAACCTGACGTAGTTGTAGCAGGGGTCTTTATCAAAAAATTTTCTTATGGCTTTTCTGGGCAGTTCCATACAATGTCCTCTGTAGTTCTTCCCAGTAGGTATTCTCTCCAATCATCAATGAGTTTGAATTCTGGGGCTTCCCTCCTTTCTTGGCAACCAAGAACCTTGAGCTGACCTCCATCTAACGGCCTATTTAGCTTCAGGTTGTCAAGTAGCCAGAGTTGGAAAATGGCAGAACTTTAATGATAATGATCAAGCCCAAGCCTATGGCTACGGCTCATGTCATCAAGTCCTTTGAATGTCTCCGCAAGGACTGTGGAAATGATATCTCTTCCTTTCTTTAATTTGCTTTATCCGGTTGAACATTGACATATTCATGGATTCTAGCAGTCCTAGTGCCACTATGCTCATGTCCAAGGTCCATTTTCTCATCCAAGGAACCCATGACTTATCCTGTAATTATCACTAGCGAAGAGAAGATGTGATGATTTTTCCAAGCACTACTCATTTGCTATTGACACAACCAAACTTTTACCACTGCTGCATCATACTCTTCTTTTTTTTTTTTTTAACTAATCAAGGATGGGGAACAAATTGGCCTTGATAAATTTGTGCCGGGTGGTGACTTTTAGGGGATAGAATCCTGGAAAAGAATTTGACGGACCATTGGTGAATGATGGATACCTAATGGTCTTGCATGCCAAATGGGGGATAGAATTCTGGATCAGAATTGATGGATCAATAGGCGAATGACAGATACCTAATAGCCTTGCATGCTAAATGGCGATTCTTGGGGGACACAAACTATGATGATCTTTTAAGATACCTTAATTATTAATTTAGGAACCAATTTATTGCCTTGAGATGGTTAAGACCGCACTTGCACATGTCAAGTTGCCTACGTATCCCTCGAAAGAAATCAAGTCTGATGTAGTTCAAGCTATTCATCCTATTAGACATAATATTTCTTGATTTGATCCATGTTGACCAGTCTAGGTATTTCATTGCCGTTGTGGTCTATGAGTTTCACAGCTTTGCCTGGTAAAATCTCTTTGACAGTGAATGAGCCACTTCAGTTGGGCCTTAATTTTCCTCTTGAGTCATGAATTAGGACTCTTTGTTCTCAAAGAACAAGTTCACCCTCCTCTATGTGACGGGGCTTCACATTCTTGTTGAGTGCCCTTACCATTCTCAATTGATATTTCTTCAAATTATCCATGGCATTCATAGGCCTTTTATCGAGGAGAGGAAGTTGAGTTCGTGTCTAGCCTTCACCCATTCTCCTTCAGGTAACTGGTTACCCAAAAATACCTTAAAAGGTGGTACTAGAATCTCTTCTAGTAGTACTACCTCAACCCCATATACTAATGAAAAAGGAGTTGCCCCCAGTTGAGGATCGTATAGAAGTCTGATATGCCCACAAAGCAAGTGGCAACTTGTCTACCTAATCCTTATGGGTCTCAATCAATTTCTTACTTCTCTCTTTTATTTTTATTTTTTTTATTTTTTTTTGAAGGGTGGCGTTGACATTCTTGTTGACTGCTTCCATTGCCTCACGTGGTTAGTGGCTTGTAGGTGACGGACTGGTGCCTCTCGATGCTTTGCCCCAGAAATGAGATCCTTGATCCAAGATTGGTTCATGTAGCTGATAAGTTGCCCTGGCATTTTTCAATCTGAAGGGCATCACTTGGCAAAAATAAGCCCCCTGCTGAGTGGTGAAGGCTGTCTTCTTATGACCTTTTGGGTGTGTGTCCATTTGATTGTATCCTTGTTAAGATCTCGGAAGTCTACACACATTCGTACCTTGCCATCTTTCTTTGGCATTGGTACTATGTTAGCCAACCATTGGGGGTACTTCACCACTTGTAGAAATCATGCATTTCATTGCTTCATGACTTCTTCTCTGATCTTTACTCCATTCTGGCAGTATTCTTTAGATCTTTAGCTTTACTAGTTTTACCTCAGGATAGGTCGACAATCAGTGTTACACAATATCAGGGTCTATACTAGGCATATCCTCATAAGACCAAGCAGAGACTTTGGCAAATTCCTGTAAGGGACTAATCATCTATTCTGCTTCTTCGTCATCTAGGGTGGTGCCAATATTTACCTCTTGAAGGCATTGGTCGGTTCCTAGGTTAATAACCTGGGTATCCTCACGGATGGGCTGGGTTTCTTTGATTTGCATTATTTTATTAACTCTTGATATTTATTAAGATTATCATAAAAAAAGGAGGCAAGTAATACTCGGGATCAGAAATTTCATTCATGAAAGAAGGAGTAACAGACTTGACATACACGGACTCTGGACTTGCCTTGAGAGGGGAGGCCTACATGAAATCATAAACAACAGACTCAACAATAGACTCAACTACAGACTTGACAACTGACTTGATGCTTTTGTCAGTGGTATTCAGGTTGGTCGACTCAGTAGCATGGGTAAACTTGGAGTCTTCTCCAATGCTAGTCCAATTCAGGAGTGGTTCGGTGGCTCGATGGATAAGGAGATGTAGCAAAGGGCCTTCTTCTCCTTCTGAGATAGTTGCCGCTATTTCTTCAATGGTGCTGATATCAGATACATGTTTCTTCACAAAGATGAGTTGATCCAACTCATATTCCCCAAAGCTGAAATTTTTGCAGGGTGAGGATTGGTGAAGGCTGCTTAATCTTCTTTCTATAAAGTCCAACTTTTCAAGCCTATTAATTGAGGCCATCCTGGTGCCTCGGTCACATCTTTGACTATCATCACGGGTCTTCCCATTGTAGTTGATTCGGGCACAGTGTATGCAGACCATCATTCTTTATGCTCTTCTTTGCTTTGCATATACACAACTTCCTCTGAAAGGACGAGGCTTGAGCTCATATAGCTCCTGAGCTCTTTGTTTTTGTAGAAACAAACAGATGTGATTCTTCAGATCGGTGGGAAGTTGCAAACTCCAAATGAGTCTTATCTTCTTTTCCCATTCTCTCTTTAGGGGTACCTGGGGGCTTGGGGCCTCCTTTGATTGGATCATTGTTGTAGGGTTGTTAGAGGAGAACCCATCGTCAACCAATGCTACTTCTATTTTTCTAGTATCATCTTCTGTATCACTCCCTATATGGATTAAGGATGTGTGCTCCTTGATTTGTTCTCCCACTACCAATGCCATTACTACTCTGAGGAGATCATTTGTGACTTCTTCAATGTCCTCCGGGTTGTCCTCCTGAGGTACGGTGGGCTGAATCATAGAAGTAGGATCATTATCTTGGTCTTCCCCTAAGGCATTCACTGATCTTGTTGATGAGGTCATCTTTGGGGAATCTAGTAGTGCAAGTATATCCTTCTAATTGTACTTGTCCATCCATCCTTCTTTTGGGTTGTACACTAAATCTTGAGAATGGGATTGGTATGAGGTTGATGAGGGATATGAGGCAGGGTGGAATGAAGGTGATGTAATGTGAGAGATAGGATATGAAGATTGGGGGTGATAGGATGAGGAAATTCCTTCTCATTGATGTTGTAGTGAAGGTTGATGATACGGTGGAAGTTGGTAATATGGTGAAGGTTGGAGGTATGCTATGTTAGATTCTTTTGTTGATAAGGAAGGATAAACGGTGGGAGTCCGATCTTCTGATTCTTCTTCTGATGATTCGTTTCTCTTGGGAGTCCTCATGGCCCTTTGACTCATGATTTTCCTATAAGTGCGGGCATTTATGTGATTCCAAGCTCTGGATACAATGAGTTGTGTGGGATCACTCTCTGTGGCTTCTTCATCCAAATTGTTCACATGGTTGGGGAGTGGATTGGTGATACCATTGGGAGGACATTTAGCCTCGACTATAATGGTCCAGTTGTCTATCAAATCTTGAACTGCATGCTGTAAACTGAAACATCTTTCAGTAGTATGTCCCTTTTGAGTATGGTAAGAGCAGTATTCATACTCTTTGTACCAAGCCAGGGGAGGATTACGGATCACCCTTGGAGTTATAGTTCCCAAAAGACCTTGCTTCTTCAACTTTTCATATATTGTGGCCAAAGGCATCACCATTTCTATGAATTATCTTCTTGGGCAAGGAGCCTTCTGGGATGGATCATTTAACCGTATTACAAGCGGCTACGAAAATGAAGTGGTCGCAGATGATATTGACTGTTGGACTGCACCTATCACATTAGTTTCAAGATTTTTGTCTAGCCCACCCTTGGCATTCTTCCCCATGTCTTGGTACTATGCATCCCTTAGGATCTTGTTCTCAACACATGTCCCGATGGCTATTAGGGCATCAAAAGTTTGCAGATGTTGATAGTAGAGAACATCATAATAAGGCTTTGACAAGTTCTCAATCAATATCTCTACTTGCTTTGCTTCAGAAGGTCAATCTGCCATCTTGGTAGCATTGTTCCTGAACCTTGTTAAGAAAATGGTAAACCCTTCCCTATGTTGCTGTCTCAAAGTTTTGAATTCTCGACGTTCCTCATCTACTTCAGTGTTATAGGGATATTGTTTAGTGAAGGATTTCACTACTGACGTCCATTTCTATGTTTGTGTAGATTCCAACTGCATGAGACACCTTAGTTCCGGTCTTGATAATGTTGACATGAATACCTGCCTCATCTGATTGTTAGCAATCTGCCATATCTTCATGATACTGAGGGAATACCTCCAAACGAGCCTCAAGATCCCTTGACCAGTCAAATCTATCATTTTGACACTTGAACTTTTCAGGGATTCTTGCCCCGAAAAAGAAACTCATCTCATCAGAATCTATTATTTGATTCTCTTGACTTTTCCCTACTCGGATCATATCCTCAAGCTTCTCCAATTGTTCTCTCATTTTTCTTTCCCTCTCTATCTCTGGAGGTTCCTTTTGAACATGTGCCACAAATTCCTCTTCTTCATTATTAATTACAGCTAGAGTGGGATCCCAGGAGGAAGTCCCTTAATGAATTGTAGGCCTAGTTGGTTATGGATTTGCTGGAGGAGGAGTTGTGGCAGCCCCAAGATCGGTTCTAGGTTGGCTCCATAACAAGTGCAACACTTGAGCTAATCCATTCTTGACTTTAGCAACTTCAACTTGCAATGTCTCTACTGGGTGGACCCACGCTTGTTCCAGTGTTTCCATATTGGGTAGATCCATGTGAACTGGGTTGTAATCACTTGGTGGTAGATAATCTCAGAGAGACGATGGAGGTGATACTAGACTTAAGCGAGTCAATCGATTACCATGACGTGTCCAAAAGGACCGCAGAGAATACTTGAGGTGTGGAATTGTGCCTGAACCAAAAGTGGTTTATTTTAGGATTATTTAATTCCCAACCCCTTGTTCACACATTCACTAGATTAACAACCAATGATCCATCCAAAGTTAATCCACTTAATGATAGGGAGTGGATAAGGGTTGATGGCCTCAGTCCACTCAATGTCATAAGCGGGAGATTCATACAAATGGCTTGTCAAGAATATTCCCATAAGACATTCCATATAATAAAGCCATGCTTTTTCCTTGCTCTTTTTCCCACTAGGTGTCCTTCCTCCTGATTTTCTTGGAACTTCTCGAGACTTTACGTGACTCTAACGGGATTGCCCCTAAGTCATATATTTCTGAAGGAGGGAAACCTTCTATCCGAAACCCACTTAGGAAAGCAATTCTTTACGATGGAAATAGAATGTAGGAACATTCCTTTTCAAGACCATAAACAAGTTCTGCAGTTAGCTTATGGCGCTCCTAACTTCTTCATCTATTTTCTACATGATATTGAGCATGCGGTGGATGCAATAGGACCGACAAGGCTTCCTTGACAGGATCTATATACGCAAGGTACATGATCATTTTGATATACCCGTAGGTACGAGATCAAGGGGGTGACTTCCTTGCCCATTACTCGTGACCACACATGAGGTTAAGCAATTGGCCACGAGGTGGTGGGACCGTGAGTGATTGTGTGCAAAAGTGTAATGTAGGGTAACCATCATTCGATCTCAGAATTCCGTAAAGTGCATGGACCTCTCCTAGGGTGCTGGCATAGTTACAGATATCCTCACTGTTTGATGACACATTCGATCTCAGAATGTCATAAAGTGCGCGGACCTCCCTGAGGGTGCTAGCACAATTACAACATCCTCGCCGTTTAACAATACCATCCACTCATGTACAGGAAGCGGCTATCATTTGCTCTCAGAGTACTTAGTATGTCATGCATTGACCTCCTTGAGGGTGCGGGCATGGTAGGGAGTACCCTAGCCAAATGATTTCACTTTGAGCATGATGCATGATGCGGTTAGTAAAAATAATTACAAACATAGGGTTAGCCAAACATGTTTTCAAACAAATGTAGTGGTGGAAAATGTTCTTGCATTTAATGGTAGCATCTATTGTCAGAAGCTTGACATTCTATCCCTAGTGGAGTCGCCTTATGAGGGTAGCTGTCGAAAATGGACTTATGCGTCAATTTTGTCCTCTTCTCCTCTCTTTTTCATCTCTTTTATATGAGAGTGGGGGTGTGTCATGTGTACTTTGCTTGCCGGCCCTGCACCCTAGTATGGCCCTCGGAGATACGTGGAGGCCTATTTTGTAAGAGTGTAAAGTTTGTCATTCTAGATGGGGGTTTGATGATGGCCCAATATGGGGATTTGGATCATACAAAACGGTTTGAAGTCGCCACCTAGGATTATGGGCCTAGGACTCTGGGGTGGGCCCAATTCCAGAGAAAAGGGCCCGATAATTAGTCTGGTCTAGAGATTTAGGGTAAATGTCAAGTTATAGAGTTGGGAAGGTATTAGGCACCCAATCTGCCCGGTTCGACCGATCTTCCTACTAGATGCTTAAGAATTAACATTTTCCATAATTATTACTATTCCACATGCATGGCTAAGTTATCACACATATATACATTGATTGAATTTAAACTACTATGTACACTAAAACAAAGTCTATATAAAGTCTACATGATGACAATTTGGTTGAGAAATTATACTTGAACTTAACCCCTGTTTCGGGTCAAGAGGGGTGGGCCCCTGATTAGTACCAGCTCGGGCTGTCTTTATGTTCTCTTGGCTCAAGGAAAGATGGTCTTGACCTCTAACTTCCTTTCTTAAGAGATGCTGACTGTGATGATATTCGGACAAGGTTTCGGCTAGGAATGGTTACTTTCAGATTTGGATTCGGACAGAGCTTTGGCTAGGGAAGGCAATTTCTAGATTTAGATTCAGATAGAACTTCGACTAGGGAAGGCTATTTTCTGGCTTAGGATGAGGTGGCACTTCGGCAGAGCTTCTACTGGGGATAGGCTAGGGAGGACTAGGCTGAGTTGGCACTTCGACAGAGCTTCTGCTGGGGATAGGCTAGGGAGGGCTAGGCTGAGGTGGCACTCTGGTAGAGTTTTCGCTAGGGATAGGCTAGGGGAGGGCTAGGTTGAGGTGGTACTTTAGCAGAGCTTCTGCTGGGAATGGCTATTTCTGAAAAGATTCCAGGGGCACTCAGACAGGGCTTCCGCTAGGAACTATTATTTTTGGAAAGAAATGGATTGACCTAAAAATGAATTAAAGATCCCGAAAGCCCTAAAGAACACTGAAGATCTGAACAGAGTTTTGGATCTTGACAAAGATCTCTTCGTAGACCCGAAGAACCTCAATGGGGAGGGATTTCTATTTCTTGTAAAACTCAAGAACACTCAAAGGAGGGGATTGAAGAACACACTATTTTTGGGAAAAAAACTGGATTAGACTAAGAACTTGGATTGAAGATCTTTAAAGTCCCGAAGAACACTTCGAAGACTCGAAAAAATCAAGAGGGAGAGGGGAGGAGAGAGGGCAAAACTTCACTACTATGGAGTGAGATGGGGTTGTTTGGTGTAGGTAGGGGATTTTTCCTGGTTTCCAGCAGCCTTGTCAGTGTGCATGGCATACGTACGGGAAAATGTAATTTTTTGGGGATGATCACAGGAGATCTGTCAATCCGATTTTGACGTTCCATATATCATCAGTCATATTTCCAAGCACTATCCATCTATATGGTCATCTTGACCAGATTTCTTCGTATATAGAAAGTCAAAGTTGGATGCTCTTCTCTCCCACGTTGGGGTTTCCAGGTTTCAGGTAGGGGAGTGTTTTCATCATCATCTCTATTGATCAGAAGCCAGAAGTTGTGTCCAAGATCCACATTTCATCATAGCCAGAGGAGGGTGACAAAATTTGGTGTCAACATCTGGCACAAGCTAAAACCCATTGGTACTTCGTATCTCTGGTCTGAGATCTATCACAATAGTTCAAATTAGACTAGGTTAGGGCACGGGAGTAACATTCCCCCCCACCTTACAAGAGTTTCATCCTTGAAATTGAACGTACCTGGTAAGTCAAACAATCCAAGGTATTATTTCTTCATTTCATCTTCTCGCTCCCAAGAGGCTTCTTGCTCGGGTGGTTCATCCACTTCACTTTGACGAATGAAATAGTACAATTGTGGAGGATGTGGTCCTTCTGATCAATAATCTTCTCTGGAAACTCCATAAATGAAAAATCCTCATCCAACTCATGGGGTACATATGTGTTAACATGAGTTGGGTCGGGTATGTACTTCCTCAGCATGGATACATGGAAGACATTATGGGTGCCTTCCAATTTTGGTGGCAATGCAATTTGGTATGCCACTAGTCCTATCCTTTCCAATATGTAATAGAGTCCCATATACCTAGGACTCAGCTTTCCCTTCTTGCCGAACTGCATTACCCCTTTGACTGGAGAGATCCACGATAATACATTGTCTCTCATATCAAACTCTAAATGCTTTCTTCTAGTATCAGCATAAATCCTCTGTCTAGACTGAGTTGCCTTGATTCTCCCTTTGATCACCCCCACTTTTTCATTAGTGGATTATATCAAGTCTGGACCTAGGATGTGTCGTTCACCAACTTTGTCCCAATAGAGAGGAGTCTGGCATTTCCTCCCATACTGTTCTTCGAACGGAGACATACCGGTCGTAGCCTGGCAACTGTTGTTGTAGGAGAACTCAATAAGGGAGATATGCTCATCCCAACTATAACTCTTGTCCAGGGCACATGCTCGAAGTAGGTCTTCTAAGGTGTGGATAGTCCTCTCCAACTGCCCATCGGTCTGTGGGTGAATATTATGTTGAAATTCTATTGTGTACCCATAGCCTTCTATACGCATGTCCAGGATTTAGAAGTAAATTTGGGATCTCGGTCGGAAATGATTCTAACTGGTACACCATACAGACGAATGATTTTGTCAATATACAACTTGGCCAACTTGTCCATTCAGAAGGTGACTTTCATTAGGATGAAGTGAGCTACTTTGGTCAAGCAGTCAACAACTACCCAAATGGCATGCATACCCTTACTGGTGCGGGGTAATCCTGTGATAAAGTCCATAGTGATATTCTTCCATTTCCACTTCAGAATAGGTAGTGACTTTAGTAAACCATGGGGTCTCTATCTCTCTGCCTTGACTTGCTGGCAAATAAGGTACCTCGATACATGTGTGGCCACCTCATTCTTTAACCCCTTCCATCAATAGGAAGCTTTTAGGTCCTTGTACATTTTGGTAATGCCGGGGTGAATGGAGTATGGAGAGGTGTGTGCCTCTCTTCAAATAGTATCCCTTAAGTGACCATCACTAGGCACGCACAACCTTTCCTTGAATTCAAGAACTCCACCTTTGATCAAGTAGAAATCCGGGTCCTTCTGTGTCCCTTCTTTGTAGTCTGCTATTAGTTTTTGCAACTCTGCATTAGCAACTTAAGATGCAATAATTTTATCCACTAGACTAGGCTACACCACCAATGCCGATAATGACAAGGTGACACTTTCCACTAGTAGTTCCAAATCTAGTTTCTTATCCTCTTCGATGAGATGCTCATTGGTGGTCAGTGATGCAAGAGTCAATGACTGAGATTTCCGACCAAGTGCATCGGCCACTATATTAGCCTTCCTTGGGTGGTATTGGATAGTACAATCATAATCTTTCATCAACTCTAACCAACGCCTCTACCTCATGTTAAGTTCCTTTTGGGTAAAGAAATACTTGAGGCTCTAGTGATCACTGTATATCTCACTTTTCTCACCATACAAGTAGTGCCGCCAAATCTTCAAGGCAAATATCATAGCTGCCAACTCTAAATCATAGGTAGGGTAGTTCTTCTCATACTCCTTCAGTTGGCGGGATGCATAGGCAATGACTTTCCTATGCCAGCACACAACCCATACCACCTATACCGGTTGGAATAGTTAAGACCAGAGCTGATACCAACGTTTGCCTTAGCTCTCTGAAGCTCTTCTCACAGGCATTGGACCACTCAAATTTCACACCCTTCTATGTGAGTCGGGTCATTGGTGTAGAAACGCGGGAGAAGTTATCAATAAATCTCCTATAGTACCCAACCAATCCTAGAAAACTATGAATATTTACCACATTCTTTGGAGTGTCCCACTCAAGAACTGCTTCCATTTTTCCTGGGTCAACCTCTATACCTTTATCTGAGACAATGTGGCTTAGGAATGCCACTTGTGAAAGCCAGAACTCACACTTGCTGAATTTGGCGTAGGTTGCTTCTCTCTCAGACATTGCAATACTAGTTTTAGGTGAACAACATGTTCCTCTGCACTTTTGGAATACATTAAGATGTCATTAGTGAAAACAATCATAAACTTGTCCAAAACATCCTAGAATATCCGGTTCATCAAATCCATGAATGCAGCTGGTGCGTTAGTCAACCCAAATGACATCACCAAGAACTTGTAGTGTCCATATCGAGATCTGAAGGCTGTCTTGCTGAAATCACTATCCTTGATCCTGAGCTGATGGTAGCTTGATCTAAGTTGAATCTTAGAAAAAAATTTGCACCCTATAGATGATCAAATAGATCATTAATCTTTGGCAAAGGATACGCTTCTTGATTGTTAGCTTATTAAGTTCTTGGTAATCGATGCATAATCTCATACTTCCGTCCTTCTTCTTGACGAATAATACTAGTGCTCCCCACGGGAACACACTAAGTCTAATGAATCCCTTCTTCAAAAGATATTGTAGCTGTACCTATAATTCCTTCAATTCAGTGGCGGCTATGCGGTAAGGAGCCTTTGACATGGGTGCCGACCCTTAGAGTAAGTCTATCACAAACTCTGTCTCTCGGTCCGGGGGCAATCTCATCAATTCATCTGGGAACACATCGGGAAATTCCCTTACCACATCTAGTTCGGTCAATGGCTTGATCTCTACCTCAGTATCCATCACAGATGCTAAGTAGCCTTGACATCCCTTATCCAGTAGTTTCTTCATCTGGAGGGCTGATACAATAATCCTCTTAGGCTTCTTTAGTTTATCCCCCACAAAGGTACTTTTCCCTAGTCATGAATTCTGAAGATTATCCTCTTCTCTGCACATAGCACACTAGCTCTATAAGCAGACAACCGGTCCATCCCTAAAATCAATTTAAATTCAGTCATGTCCAACTCGATCAAGTGTGCATTCAAGTCATGTCTATTAACAATCACCGGACATGGTTCATATATATAATTCAAACCACCACACTTCCTATAGGTGTAGTGACTGCAAGCACTAAGTTAAACACCTAGGTAGAATTCCTATCTTTCTCGCAAATGTTGGTGACATAATAGTTTTAAGATTTCCCTGTTTTATGCTTTTCTGCACAGCCAGTTTTACTTTCAGTTGTGATGTTCTAGGTTTTAGCATGTACTTTTATTTTTGTCATTTTCTTATGTCAGTTTATGAATTCCTAGAATTTAGGCTAGTTTAGGATTTCCTTGCTTTCAGTTATTTTATTTGAGAAAATTAGTGTCAGCTTATGTACTCAAGTTCTTATATAGTGAAATGGCTTTTACACCTAAACTTGTCTCCTAATATGTGCACTTCCAGTATTAATTGTTTTGAAGTTTTTATTTGAATCCTAATCCGCAAAATTAAGGTTCAGGTAGATTGTGGTTTAAGGTAGAGCATCTCGCTCTGATACCAAGCTGTCACACCCTAATCCCCGTTATGAGAATGACACGGTGTGAATAAGACGATTACCTATCTTATACCTCTAGAAGGATCTCTGATAGCAGTACCTTAACATTCACAACCACACAACATGAACCACAGGAAAAATTGCAGTAGAATCAGAGTATATAATGTAGCGGAATATAAATGAAGTGGGGAACATCTAATGTTAATAAATATCCATGACCGAGTTATTCAATTACACCATTCACGACTTATATATCATAATCCAAATAAGAATACCACTAAACAGCTCGGTATCAAAATAACAAAAAAGTCAACCAAGCCTCTAAAGGTGCCGAGCAGGCACAAGTGTCACGCACACAATCCAAGTCATGCTCCTCAGCCTCTGGTTTCCACTAGTCGGTCACTTTGTACTCTGATCCAGAGGGAGTAGAGTCACACCCTAGTGATACTACGGTACATGCATTATCATCTAAAAAGCAATATATATGTTGGGTCAGCTTCCAACTAGCTCAGTGAGGGGGGGTTTATGCACAAATAATCACATACATAATAACCATGATATCATGGATACAGACTTAAACACATAGTCCATGATGTGAATGATGTAATCCATTTGATTATTAAACCACCTAACATACAGCTAAGTCGGGTCATGCTACTACGATGCATTAGGCTATATCCCTAGTCTTGGAACTCCCACATCGGTCACATAGTGATACAAACCATAGTTGCAATTAGGAGCCTGTCGGTCCCGGAATGCGACCATTGGTCACCCAACAAACCCATGATAACCCCCTCTTGGCAGTCACGACACCAGAATCACCATCAGTCATGTCAGACTATTCCCCACCTTTGACAACAATCACATCATGCCGCAGGAGTGGCATTTCAAAAAGAAACATCGAACAAACCACTGTTGGGTTATCCAACACCTTACCCCCTATTGGCAACAGGATGTAACATTGGAAATGTCACCTAACCACAATTTCTATATGCATTGCATAATGATACAATTAGTATGGAATATGATACTGGAATCACCCATCGACCACATCGCATCCAATTCCAAGCCTAGCTAGCATTCAAGCAGTTGAGTATGGACTACGTGATACCGGAATTACCATCAGCACAAAGCGTATCCATTTTAAAGTATAGTCCCAGAGTGTACGATACCGGAATCATCATCAGCCACAAAGTGCGAACTGTGACTATATCTAAATCTAATGCACACACACAATGCATGAATGCAACATCCACATGACAATCACGGTACTGGAACCACCTCAGCCACACCGGATCCCTCCTCACAATCCACATCTCAACATAATCACATATCCAATTTCTACATTTCATAAACATAATGATTCATCATAAATAACATGTTCACAATTATCAAAATAATCATGTCAATAATTAAATAATCATTTAATATTCCTAACACATGTGAGCAATTTCTAAATATCAAACATTCCAAAAAATACAATCAACCATTCCTCACCTTGGTTGTACTTGGTTGGTTTGGGTTCTGAGTGTATCAATTGGCATTCACTCACTTCTGCTCTCATTGTAAGTGCTTGTATCTATCCTATGTACAAGAGTAGTCGGGTGTTAAAAAATGTCAGAAACATTGAAGGGGACCCACAAGGGTTACCCCTAAAGGGTACGTACTCTGTCAAATTTTTTACAGCACTGGATAGGTCACCAAAAATATGCACTAAAAATAGGAAAAAATCCACCAAAAATATTAGTGGTGTTTCCTGTGGCCTTGGCATTGGCTTCGTAAGAGCCTGGACTTCACCGAAAATATGCCACCGGATCCTACCCAGGCTGTTTTTGGTGGGTTCCTAGAAATGAGCCTAAGGATTTAGGGCTTTCTGGCTCAGGTCTGATCGTTGGGATTTTCTCCATGGAGTATGTAGAGGGTCTACCTACCTTCATTTTAAGCTAAAGAAATCCTGATTCTATTGAGCCGTTTGGGAGATACGACGATCGAAATATCAAAACCCTAGGTTTATTTTTGGTCGTAGGTGTTACCGAAGCTCACCGGCTTGGTTTGAGCATGGCAAGCACATGGGAGAGTGAAATGAACACTCACCCGAGCTCCAGGAGGTGCCAGGGTCAAAGCTCACCCTTCAAAATGGGTGGCTCACTCCCATGGTTAAATGTACAAGCTCAAAATAAGGAAAGAGGGTACTAGGAGAAGTAGCACCTACCTCCGGCAAGATTCCGGCAGTGAGATGCACAACTGGGAGCTCAACCAAGCTTCCCACCTTCTTCTCCTCCTTTCTCTCCCTTCCACATTTTTGGACAAGTGAGAAGTGAGAAATGACTCACTTCTCAAATTTATAGTAAGTGAGATGCTTAGGACCTATTTGGTTGGTCCTTGCCGGTCAAAGTAGGTTATTCCACACTTTAGGACAAATGGGCCCCCCTCCTTAGACTCATAGGGTGTTCAAGTCATGGGGAGGGGTGTGGGAGAGTATGTGAGGTCATACGGCACTAGCCACGATGCGGGTGGTGGGACCTAAGAGCATCAGTACCCATTTGACAGCATAATGGGCTACCAGATTCAGCCCAGGTGCTTCGGGTGGCCTTGTTTCCGGTGGCCAAGGTAGTGTTTTGCCTTGAATGGTTGTCGTCCCCACTTGGCCATACCTAGGGATATTGCCCTTAGTTATGACCATGTTCTTTAGGCAACTTTGGTATGTGCTGGGACTCGGGTAAGGAGGTGTCGGGTCACTTACTGCTTGGGGTCGGAAGGCTTGAATCCTCTCCAGTTAGACTGGCATGAAATGCAAAAGCAAGTGGGGCTGTCCCTTCCCTTCTTACATTGAGCTTCCACGAGCCAAAATCCGTTGGTACTCCATATCTTTGATCCGAGATCTATCATAAAAGTTCAAATTAGATCGGGTTAGGGTACACGTGTAACACATCAAATCCTTGGAAGAGTTCTGCCAAGATGGTGGGGATTAAGTCCCATCCTTCCTTCAATTGTTTCAGAACTTCCATGATGATGGGATGTGCCCCTTGCCCAAGTGTGCGCAGAAGGTACTGTGTTATCATGTAGAAAAGATAGGCATTGTCCCAATACTGGCGATGAGCTGTGTCTTGTGGTGGGAATATGTTGAATGTCCTTGATACCTTCAGAATGTCGATCTTCCCATAGCTACATACTATGCCATTTCTTCCTTGCTCCATCTGAAGAACTCCTGGATCTCTTTTGAGTGATTTACTTCAATGAAGGGTGGAACAACCTTCCTTTTGGAGGGGAAAGTCGGAAAGCTCTGAACTCTTCAATGGTGGTGCATCTACTATACCAAATTTGAACACATACAACCTTGTATCCCAGTACTACGGTGCTTGCTGTAATAATCCATGATGTAACTTTATGCATCCAATTTTGCTCAGCACCTGCATATTGCGAGACTTCAGTAAACCTGGCTCTTCGCTATCTATCTTCAGGGTCCACTTTCACGATGTCTCATCCAGAGAGCCCATGTTTAATGTTTCCTGCAATTTTCCCGATGGGTTAGAAACAACTTTGGTAATACTTACACATTTCAGTCTCAACAGGACATTTATCACCCTATTTATTGCACTGAGACTATCTTATCAGGGTGAGCAATGAGTTGGCCTTGATAACTGATGTCGGGTGGCGATTTTTGACAAGGTTGAAATTTGGAAGAGATTTGAAGGATCATAGGTGGAAGGAAGTGACTTGATAATGAATTGTCGGATGGCAATTCTTAGGGGACAACAGCAGAGATGATCTTATAGACACTTTGGCCATTTGGAAACCTTTGCCCCTTTTTCCTTCTTTCTTCTTTTTTTTTTTTTTGTTTTTTTTTTGTTTTTTAGGTTATTGAGACTGCACTCGCATATATCGAGTTGCCTACATATCCCTTGTGAGGAGTTAGGTCTAACATAGTTTGGGTGCATCACCCTAAACATAATATTTTTTAAGTTGATCCATATTGACAAGTCCTAATACTTCTTCTCTGTCAAGGTCTATGAGTCCGATGGCCTTCTTTGGTAATATCTCTTTGATTGTGAATGGGCCGCTCCAATTTGTTCTAAACTTCCCTCTTGGGTCATGAATGGGTGCCCTCTGCTCTCGAAGAACCATTTCACCTCTCTCTATGTGGCGAGGCTTCACATGCATGTTGAAGGCCCTAACCATCCTTTGCTTATACTTTTTCAGGTTGTCCATGGTTTTCATCCGCTTCTCATCTATGAGATTGAGCTCACCATGTCAGGTTCTTACCCATTCGCCTTCAGGTAACTGGCTGTCAAGGAGCACCCTGAGTGATGGTACCTGTATTTCTATAGGTAACATTGCTTCCATTCCATACACCAAGGAGAAAGGAGTTTCCCCTATAGAGGATCTCTTGATGAAATCCACACAATCTACTTCCGTTGTATCCCAATAATATCTCAATTGTAGAATCTTCTTTGCTAACATTCTTGCATCCATATGAGGTCTGCAAAGGCCCTGATGAATTTCTTCCATGATGATTTTTTCCTGTTCTTTGTCCACACAAAGCAACTGTATCCTGTTGTAAGATCTCTTGTATAGTAAATCTCCCAGCAAGATAAATTGAGTTTTGTATTTCCTCAAGAACTTCTTTTCCTTTTTCATGGCTTCCACTGGGTACTTTTGTTCCTTGATATAGTCACTTATTAGTGCAAACCATGATATTCCATCTACTGTAAGAGTATTCACTGTTGTTTCTTCCTTCTACCATGAATGGTCAGACTCTGGCCATGGGATTACACTCCACCATGGATGCCAAAGTGGCCAGAGCATCACCAAACCGGTTATTATCTCTCTGAAAATACTCAAAGGAGATTTTTTCAAAATGTTTGACCACTTCTTCCAAGTGTTCTTGGTATGGCTTGAGCTTGTCATCTCTGATTTTCTACTCCATTCCGAACTCATTCTCCTTGGCTTTTGCTTAATGGGCCTTGCATTGAGGTATGTTGGCAAGCGGTGTTGCCCAATACTTGGATCAAACCTAGACACGTCTTTGTAGGACCAAGCAAATGCTTCCACGAACTCCTTGAGAAGACTTGTCATCTGAGCTGCTTCTTCATCATCTAGGGTTCCATCGATTTTAACCTCTCGGGGGCATTAGTCTATAACTAAATTAATGACCCGAGTATCCTTCACAAATGGGTTGGGATTTTTAGACTTGCATTGTTTTATTAAATTGTGACATTCATTAAGATAATCATCATAAAATGGAGGCAAGTCATACTTAGAATCAGGAATTTCATTAATATCGGAAAGAGGAATGACAGACTCAGAGTACATAAGCCGAAATTTATCATTCATAGGAAAAGAAGTAATATCAAAGGACTCCATGACAAACTCAAAGACAGACTCAGTGTTTTCTTTAGTGAAATCTGAATTGATTAATTCTTGGTTGTAGTTAAATTTAAAGTTGTCCCTGACACTAGTCCAATTCAGTAATGATCCATTGGCTTTGTGAATCAGCAAGTGCGGTAGCAGACCCTTTTATTCTTCGATGATAACTGCTGCTACTTCAACCTTTTGAAGTCTCTCATCCACCAAAATGATTTGACGAATATCCGAGTACCTTATACCAAGTTTTGCAAGAGATAAATCGGGATTAAGGCTACCCAGGCCATTATTGATGAATTCCATCTTCTCTAGGCGGCTTCTTGAAATCATACATTGCATCCAATTTGGTGGTGGGAGTCGAGGTCCTTCACAAATATCACGAGCAATTGTTGACCCAAGATATAGCGGGACCCTTCCCCAAAGAATTGTTTGACCCTATGGTTTGGTAGGAAGTCGAGGTCCTTCACAAATATCATGATCCCATGCTTGCACCTTCTTTATTGCATTAAAGATATGCTAGAGTCCCACATCTAATGCCTCTTCCAATGTGTCATTTTCCCCTACATCTTGGAGTAACTTCCCTTGTTCAGCATGGTAGTCTTCACTGATAGCTGTGCCACCCAACATTTTGTTGGGTCTCATTCAGATGATCTTCTATTATGCTTAAGTGCGCTATTATATCTGCCAATCATTCTTCCTCAGCCACCTCAAAATTAACACCACCTTCTTCGTCCTCCTCTAGCAATTCTATTTCCACTTAAATAGTCAATACCGGATGAGTGGCATCTGTGGGATCCACCATCGGGTCATCCTTATTTATGGCGCACACCATATTGTTATTAAGTTCCTCATAATCTAACTCTTCCTCAATGTCTCTCATTATGTGAATCAAGAAAGCATTTTCTTTAATTTGTTCCCCACTTTTTATCTGACTCAGGATTCTCCACCAACCCTTTGGCTACTAGAACATTGTCCATGTTGGAGTACTGGTTGCACCTTTGTAGCAAGTCTAGCATTGTTATTGGCAGATCAAGAGCCAAAGAGCGTACTAGATCTGGGTGCATTATCCCGTTGCACAATGAGCTATATGCTACCCATATGGAAAATTTTTCACTTCAAAAGCAACCTTTGTGAACCGGGCAAGGAATTCTAGTATGGGCTCGCCTGACATTTGCCTCATGTTCATCACATTACTGGGCGTTTGGAGTTGCCTCATGTTCATCACATTATTGGGTGTTTGGAGTTGCCTCATGTGTGCCTGAAACCTTCCAAGAAACATCTTTGTGAGTTCATCATAACTTTGTATGGACTTGGGTCTTAGGCTAGACATCCATAGGAGGGATGCGTCTTTCAAGGATGCTACAAAAGCTCAGTAGAGTGTGACCTCTAAATTGGCATGCGTTGTCATGGCTGAGCTGTAGTACAACAGATGATTAGATGGGTCTGTGGTCCCATCGTATGTCTTGAAGGTGGGTACAATAAAATTTTGAGGAAGTACTACATCCATGATTTCATTCGATAGCATTGTGGGCTGGGGTCACAACCAAGTTCGGTATCAGCTTTTGGAGGCTCTCTACCTTCTTTGCTAACTGTTGGAAGGTGCCTTTCTAGGTCTTACCTCTCTTGATCGACTGGGGGTGGTCGTTGTTGGTGTGGCCGGGGTGGACTTCCATGTGGCTCCCTCCTATGGTCGGCTCGATCCCTATGAGAGCTTTGGTGCCCTAGGCACTGGTAGGTGGCCGGTTTGGTATGGTCTTCAATACATGGCTGTGTGCAAGTGGGCCGACCACTACTGGCCTCCATAGGAGGGAACCCTGACTCACAGGTAGAACACCTAGGATGCCGACCTAGTTATATGGGAGGGGTCACGTTATTACCCTATAGCCTCCTTGCACGTCGGTGTTCGTTAGGCTCGGGCTGGGAATTCTGTCATGGTTTCTATCAGTTCACTCACCTACAAGGACTAGTCGAGCCAATATGACTTCGTCTAGGCACCGGTGCAGTTTTATGGCTTGCGGGTGGATCTGGTAAGGTTGATCCAAACTGCTTGATAAATGTCCTCATGAGGTTGTTCGTCTCGAGCATCTTTCTTTGTAGATCCTGAATTTGTTCAACAACCTTTACAGGCTCAGAGATAGAGTAGTTCCTCATGGGGTCACCTTGAGTGGCCGTTTTGCTTGTGGTCTTGCCGTCAGTGCTTGCTCCCCTATGGCACCCACCGTAAGAGGTGGTGTAGGTCCCTCCATTGGTGTGGGATGCCCTGGTTTGGCCATAGGGGGATCTTTAGTGGTCTGCGGACGTCAAGACCATCGAGATGGGGTTTCAGGGGCAGTGGGAGACACGACTTGTTCACTGCGCAAATGCATTGATCTCTAAGGCTTTTTGTTTCATCTTTCCCACAGACGGCACCAATCTGATGTGGTAAAAATTGACTAGATGGTCTTCCTTACGTTGCTAGATACTCCACACTATACCGGCATGAACGAGGGGACAAAGGAGGGTTGGGTTGACCCGACGGGGGACTCTCCGATGCCTAAGTCATATTTTCTCCACAACAGTTAAGAGAATTTCTTATGAAATAAAGTGATCGATCCCTTCTTTAGGAGCTTACCTTGCTATTTATAGGCTGTGAACCCTAAGGCATTGCTTGTGAAGAGTCCAACTTTGACCAACAGTCCACCTCGTCTGATCTTGAGAATATGCTAAGATTTCAGAGAAGATCCTGCGGATATTCTCCTTTCGTGAGCGTTTGGGACTCTTGAGAAGGGATGTTCTGAGTTTTTAGGGGTGGTTGGACTTCTGTGTGTGACTTTTATGGTTAGGGCTCCTAGTTTCCCTATGTTCTATTGGTTGTGTGTTGTAGCGGGTTACGGCTTTTGCTAGTTCGTGGCCACCTTGGAGATTGTCGAAGGCAAGAGCTTGGTCATGAGAAGATAGAAGCTAGAGCTCGACCTTTAGGAAGACCGAGGTGGGAGCTTGGCGTCAGGGAGGCCAAGGTAAGAGCTTAATATCAGGGAGACCAAGGTAAGAGCTCGGTATCAGGGAGACCGAGGTAAGAGCTCGGTATCAGGGAGACCAAGGTAAGAGCTTGGTATCAGGGAGGTCGAGGCAGGAGCTCGACCTTAGGGAGACTAAGCCTGGAGCTCAGCATCAGGGAGACTAAGGTATGAGCTCGGTATCAGGGAGGCCATGGTGGGAGCTCAGCCTTAGGGAGACCGTGGCTGGAGCTCAGCATCAGGGAGACCGAGGTGGGAGCTTGGCTCTAAGGAGACTGAGGTAAGAGCTCGGTGTCTGGGGGGACTGAGGTGAGAGCTTGGCTCTAAGGAGACCAAGGTATGAGCGCAGTTTCTGGGAGACCGAGGTGAGAGCTCGGTCTGATCATGGCCGAGGCTAGGACTCAGCCTAGGTGTGGCTGATGTGGTGGTCCGATTTTGCCTCATCAATGAGCACTTGAGGTTTCTTTGCCCAGATCTCAGTCTCTATCACCCTAAGGAGCTTCTCTTCCTTGCGGCTTCGAGATGGGGGGAAAACCAGCTGATGAAGGGCCAGTCTATCATTCCTATAGGGTCTACTGCCCACTCCCTATTGAACAATATTACTATGGTAACATTTTTTTTTTAAATCTATCATTCCCCTTGTTCCAAACTACTTATCCTTCTGATCCCGTAGGTTGATAAGAAGCCTTTCTTGAGGATTAACTTCCTAGATGCTGCACAACGGGACCGGGCTATGGCTTTGACTCAACTGAGAGTGTATTATTCTACCATCCCAAGGGTAGGGCCTGGTATCTAGGAGAGAGGTTCACCGGTCAGTGGCCCACATAACCTCAATTATGTCTAAGAAAGGGTAGAAATCATAGTTAGGTCACCTAGGTTGGAACTTTAGGAAATTGGAGCCAAATTGACCCTGTGCTCCGCATTGGAAACCCAACTTGGAACTGGGTAGGAGTTCCATACATTTTAATTTACCTAAATGAATATATAGGAGTGAAGACTTTGATGAGATAGCCCTCTATTTGCTTAGTGGGTAGGAATCCTAGTTGATTCCCAAGAAACCCTATTGGGAACAATTTACCTACGTTAGGGTTCTAGTTAAATGGATTGTAATTGGTCAATTTGATCCCCTACCCTTGCCTAACATGTTTAAAGGGCTTTGTAGGAAAGATTTAGAAGCCTGAGACTCAAGAAATCTACGCAGCCGAATTCTGCCCAAGAGAAGGTAGAAATTTGTTATCACTAGAACTTGGCCTACTAGGCAAAATTGGCCAGCTGGTTTGGCCTAGACAGTACCTGTTAGAAAATGGCCAGATATGTTTCCAAATTCTCCAGTAGTGTGTGTATGATTCCAATTATTCCAGGAATGTGTGTGAGGTATAAAAGTGACTCAAGTGACTCAGAATAGGAGGAAAATACCCTGGGTAAGAAAGATGAAGTGTGAGATGCCTGTGTGGGCCCTTGCTATGAGTAAACCCCATTTAGTCAAAATAAGAGGCTTTAGAAGTTATAGACCATTTCAGTCGGTATCTAGTGACCTAGTTGCTGCACATTGGTTCCAATAGGCAAATATGGAATTGATAGCCATGTGGGTTGGATAGGTGACCTACATAGGTGTTAGGAAGCTGCGCTGGTGTTCTAGATCAATCTTTCCAGTAAGGGAATTCAGGTCTTAGGAAGTAAAAGCTAATCACAATCAATAAAATGAATTAACTTTGAATATGAATTGTTAACTTAGGAACTTGAAAATACTCGGTGAGGATATATGTTGATGGGAATCTAGCAAAGGGCATCAGATGTGGCAATCAAGGTGAGTGCGTGATTGTTTTGTTTTACAAAGTGGTTTTTGCATGCTCATGTGTATTGTGCTGGGAACCATGTTCTGGATTTATTTTATATAAAAATATATGTTGCACATGTGGCATGATTTTATCGCGATTGATGTGACCGAGGTTTTGCAGATGTGTAGTACTATAGTTATGTGGTGATGGTTATAACATTAACTGTCTAAGGCACGATGTGGCCGAGATGTGGATTTCGGTACTATGAGCTCAGAGGTTAGCTTTACAGTTGTGGCCACAGATATGATTGGATGCTATAGATGCTATAGATACATGTAGATTACATATAGTTAGGATTCACATCCCAATGCTATAACCTGTTGCCAAATGGGGTGAGGTATTGGCTAATCCCACTCGATGGTAGGTTGTGGGTTACTTTTATGCCCGGATACAATGTATTGTATTCTGAGAGGGCACATTATGGTACAATGTACTGTATGCATGGCTATCGGACAGCATGGCAAATTGATAACAGTGTGGGATTTCTACACCATGGCTATCAGGGGTTACCATTTAGGGGTTAGCTTGGGGATCGAGGTTCTTTTTGGGACAGGCTGACTCATACTTGCAACTAGATTGTATCCTGAGGCCCGGCATACTAGGAAAGGGATACCACCTACGTTGCTTATAGAACTTATACCCACATATAAAGACTTAGTAAATAGGATGGACATAATAATGTTAAATAGATCATGTGGATTATGCACATGGGGCATTTTGGTATGGCTTGTGTGTGAGTATGTGGTTGCATCATGGTTGAATGTGTGTGCTTGCTTGCTCACCCCTCATTGGGCCTCTGAAGCTCACCACTCATTGATTGCTTTTTTTAGATGGTGGAACTAGAGCTAAGATGCATAGATGATCAATAATGGTTGTGAGGCCGTGTCTGTGAGACACAGTGAAGCTAAAAGAGATTTACCATCTGCTAATGTATTTATTATTATTGGATTGTAAGATTTATTTATTATTTATTATTGTAACATGTGGGAATAATTCATGTCAGGCATTTGTTATTATGTATCACTTCAGATATGATCACATGCATATGCTATTTTTTGGATTTTATATTCATACTCGAATTCATAGTTGATGATCTCAAAAATTTGTGCAAGTGGTAGACTGTGTCTGTGATCCTAGTGAAGGTAGGCTAACTGGGCTGGAAATTCAATGCCGCATACCTTAGCCTATATTTGATGCAAGGTTTGACACGGATGGTGACCCTTGGAGGTTTTTATTTGGGATAGGATCTTGAAGGATCATAAGCATATGATGGATACCTGATGATTAAATATGCCAAGTGGAAATTTTTAAAGGAACAAACAATGATGATTCTTTAGGTAGCCTGGTCATTAATCCTAGAACTCTTCATTGTTTCCTCATAAATGGAGGTTATTGAGACCGCACTTGCATATATCAAGTTTCCTACGTATCCCTTTGAGGAATCAATTCAAGCATAGTTTGAGTGCTTCATCCTTTCACACATAATACATCTTGAGTTGATCCATGTTGATCAGCCCTAATACTTCTTCTCTGTCGAGATCTGTGAGCCATACAGCTTGTCCAGGCTAGATCTCTTTGATCGTGAATGGGCCACTCCAATTTGGCCTCAATTTAGAGTACCAATTCTACTTCTTTAATGTCACGAGGCCTCACATTTTTGTTGAATGCTCTAGCCATCCTTTGCTTGTAATTTTTTAGATTATCCATGGCCTTCATTTGTCTTTCGTCTAGAAAGTGAAGCTCATCGTGTTTGGTTCTCACCAATTCTCCTTCAAGTAATTGGCTCTTCAAAAGTACTCTAAGGGAAGGTACTAGAATTTCCACTAGCAGTATTGCTTCTGTCTCGTAGACCAGAGAAAAAAGAGTTTCCCTAGTTGAGGATCTTACAGAATTCCAATATGCCCGTAAAGCGTATGTCAACTTGTCTGCCCAATCTCTGTGGGGTTCAAGCATCTTTTGAAGAATCACTTTGATATTATTATTAGCTACTTCCACTGCCCTATTGGTTTGTGGCCTACAAGTGGTAGACTAATGCCTCTTGATGCCAAACCTTGTACAAATTTTGGCTGCTTTACCCCAGAAATGAGACCCTTTATCTAATATCAATTCTTGCAGTGTTCCATACTGACAAATGATGTTCTCTTGCATGAATTTTGCCACTTTGGCAATTTTCACATCCTGCTTCAAATTGGCCAAGGTTTGCGGCACTGGACACCCACATCTAATCAACCTAACCCTTCAGGATCACGGATGCAGTACCTTAATTTCACAAATGCCGCCAATATCACATTATATAATTAGAGTACGCTAATAAAATCATATAAATATCACTGATGATGTACTAAAATAATAAATTATATTATATAATTTCCATGTCTGAAAACAACCACAGGTTATATTATTACTTACTACACATTTAATAAATATTTACATCAAAAGGGATAATCTGGAATAACAAAAGTGATGTCTATCAGCATCTCGGTGTCTCATAGACACAACCTGACAACCACCACTGAAGTCCAATCCTGCCTCGACACCAGTTCCACTATATAAAAATAGTAATCAATAAGGGGTGACCTTCACAAGCCCAATGAGGGGGTGTGCATGCAAGCACACACAACAAATGATGCAATACATAATCAATAAAATCACGTGATGCTCATGATCCAGTTTTAGCACACATTACCTAGCAATGATTACTAAGTCCAAGATAAGGTCTCAGTGCTATTGCAACATAGGTGGTATCATTGGTCCTGAAAAACCCATCAGTCACCCAGCGATACAAGCTAGTTGCGAGTCAGGAGCCTGTATGTCACATCCCGTTCACACTGAACCGGGCCAGTGACCGAGTTAACACCGGTTAACCCAAACTTGCCAGGATCATCAGATACTGTATTCCACCACAGCATACACACAACTAATATAAGCTCATCAGATCAGTGGAAGACTAAGTTTTACCTGAGAATAATCCCATAATACTTGACACCCGAATTGTGATACAATAATTATATACATTTGGGCCCGAAGGCATGATATTTACACAATAAAAATAAAATTCAAATATCAAGTACATAAGGGAATCCACCAAAACAATCAGAGTACACAACTCGGCTCGGTATCAAGGCTAGAGCTCAGCTCGGCATCAAGGGTTGAGCCCAGCTCGGCATCACAGAAGTGGAGCTCAGCACGGCCTCAAAGGTGGAGCTCAGCTCGGCCTTAGAACTGCTGTCCCGCAGCATAACTCTCGCACGAGCAGTCAGTGCCGTGCTCTAACTCCTCAGGGGTCCACCAGTCCTCTTCAGGAAACTCGACTGTGGGACCCACCCCATGCTCCTCAGATGTATGACCTGTAAAATCATCTAAAAAGGGGTGTACACGTGGGATGAGCTCACTAGCTCAGTAAGTAGAAAGATGGACCACACAGCAGTTCACACATCACAACACATCATATGCACTACATGCCATGCTATACATTTTAAATCACATCCACCTAAGCAACATTACTAAGTCTTTGGTTTTAGTGCTACTACAACCACAGTGCGCGTATACTCCGGGTACGAGCCACGAACTCCCTCCCGCGATACGCCCATAGGGCTGTCGGAGAAGGCCCACCGTGAGTACTTGGAAAAGTAAAGACAATGCCGTCCACTGGCTCTCAACAGAAATGTAAATGACTGAAAATAAAGGTGCTGACTCCAGCAATTTAAAAGCAGTACGATTGGCCCTCTTGAATGTACCACCGGGGTTGCCGGCTGTCCTAATGACCAGCCGGGCGTATGTCTAACCGCCACAGTGACCCGACGACCGTGACCACTGCTTCCCCCCAAATGATAACCCAACACCTTAACCCCTGTTCGGAAGGGTCGTAGCACGGGATGGTGAAAATCCTAATACCGCATGCTCCTATATGACAATAGTACGATTACATAGTGCCTCCGTGTCCCATTCCACGGGCCACCAATGCACTTGTTTCCAACCTGACTACGGCATCTAGTCTATTAATGCATCATGCATCATGATGTCCACATTCAACATATAAACATCTCATTCAATTGGCATTTAGAAAGTAAACATAGCACATATGCATAACAATATGAGGAATGAGTAATCTACATAGCATATTCATGATGCCATGATTAGACTAGATATAATTAAATGAATGCCAAACAATGCCTTGACACAAGGTCAAACGTCCTCTCCCCACTTACCTGTAGCGTACAAGGATTCCCGTTCGGTACGGGTGAGATCCGGTGCGAATTGGGTAGGATTTGGTGAACCTAACATAATTGAACGGGTTAGTACTTCATTTTGAAATCAAAATTAACACGATTCGATGACAAAATCATGTTTAGAACATTAAAAGAAGGTCGCACGTCCGATTTGGGTTCAATCGGACGCAAGAATCACCTTCGGGGCCACACGGGTGGGTCAGACAGGTGGGCAGTCTGGCCCACCGGTCCTACCCACCGGTTTGGACCTACGGGTAGGGGCTTGCTGGTTGGGCCCGTCGGTTCCACCCGTCGATTGGGCCAGGGGCCCCTGCTAGGACCGGCGGGTAGGGTGGCCCGCCGGTTGGGCCCACCGATTGTGCCCGAAGCCCCCCTGCCCTCTCAAGTGGGTGCCCACAGGCGGGTAGGGGCCCACCGGTTGCACCCACCGGTCTTGGCGGGAAAACAGCCGTTTCTTCCCAACTTCCTCCATTCTTTAGGGATTCAAATGGGGGCTTTTCTCAACCCATTCTTCACACTTCCAAGTCTTATAGGATGGCTCTAACCTAGATCTAGGTTAGATTCAAGTGATGGGAAACCATCTTACCTTCTTTGCTCAAGAACAACTTCAAACCCTCCAAATCACTTCAAACCCACAATGCTTCTTCCACCTTGTCAATACCTCTTCAAATCCTTCAAGATCAACACATAAATCATCTACTAAACCTTAGATTCATCATTCCAAAGGGGATTTACAAGATCTCAAGAAACCCTACTCGAATGAAGGGTTTAAGCTTGGATATGGTGAATGTTCAAAGAACCCAACTTTGCTTACCTCTAACTGTAGAGCTAGAGTTGAAGATCACTCTCCCGGCGCTGGAATGGGAAGATCGAGCTTCGGCGCCGCTGAAATCCCTCTTTTCTTCCTCTTCCTTCTCTTCCTTTCTTCTTCCCTTTCTTTTCTCTCTCCTCTTTACTCTTCTCACCAACATACGGGTGTCATAAATGAAAGAAAAGAAAATCATAAAGCTATATATAATTCCTCATTAAGTGAACAGTACACATGGATGGGTCACTCAGGTGGGTGGGTGCACCCACCTGTCCGCCCACCTGAGGGCCAAAACTTGGGATTTTGACCGAGTTTGGGCCTGGCGCGAACCCCACCCCTGGCATATGACGTAGCATACGTATATACCTTAAAATACGGCTATAATACCTGCTTTATCTATAGATGGCCTTATGGTAGGTGCATGTACACGGCTTGGGCACTCCCGTCTCTTCTGGCACGGGCTCGGACTTGTCGGGCCAGCCGGTGTTTAAGGTCACCCTTGCCATCATAGCCCATAAGGAACCCGCTCTAACTCCCTCTGGTTTGGTTCCTGCATGGTTAAATCGGTTCAACCGCGAAATCAGACCGGGCTTAAGAAGCAGGGTATTACATTACCCCCCTTGTGAAAAATTTTGTCCTCGAAATTTCGTACCTGGTTGATAAAAAAGATGAGGGTACTTGGCTTGCATTTCATCCTCTACCTCCCAAGATGCTTCTTCAAGTGAATGATCAGCCCATCACACCTTTACATAAGAGATGGAGCAGTTGCGAAGGGTTTTCACCTTCCGGTCCAAAATCTCAGCTGGCTGTTCTGTATAGGTCATATCAGCTTCTAGGTACTCTGGTTCCATGGGTAGTACATGAGATGGATCATGCACGTATCTCTTCAGCATGGATACATGGAATACATTGTGAACATCCCCAAGTGAAGGTGGCAGAGCAAGCATGTAGGCTACTGAGCCAACCCGGGATAAGATCTCAAATGGTCCAATGTATCTTGGGCTCAACTTCCCCTTTCTGTGAAACCTTT